>NC_048448.1:15213485-15513485 GCF_004353265.1 Vitis riparia
GACTTTTATTCCATTTTATCAACAGCTGTAAGTGCAAAAATAATTAAGAATGATTTCTAACATTCTTAATTTTCGATGTATAATCGAAACTCTGAAACCTAACATGTGAAATATCTCAAAACAAAAGGATTAGACAAAACACTTTATCGTTCCTCCATAACTAAGCATATACCTCTGGTTGGTTTTGAGGGAATCGCATCCCATGCTATGATTAAAAGCTGTACACGAAAAATATTTAAAAATTCAGTATTTGATTGCATCGAATTAACATCAACTTTAATCTCTCATCACTAATTTTTCTTTTTTGTAATGGGTTTGAGATCCAATATTCCCCCCAAACCAATATTCTTGAAAAAAAGACTTCAAATTTAAGAACCAAACTCCAAGTTTGAAAGCAAGAAGGTATGGATAAGATCATCATAAGGGGAAGAGTATGGTCCCATACAGTGGATCTAGAACATAGACAAATTTGGAGTAGAATAAGGGAAATAATACAGCACATTTCCCAAAATCACCATACATCTCCACCAATGGCTTCCAAGTGGGGACTCACCTACCCACCATTTTTATTTCTTTCTTTAGCTATCTTTAAGGACTCAATTTATTGACACCATATTTGGAAATTTCATCAATTCATCTTGAAAAATATTTAATAATTTAAAGATAGATAGATTTTTATTATATTTTTAAAAAATTGTTTTAAATATTAAATTTTAAGAATAATTATGATTAAGTTTCGAATATCCCATTATTTATTAAGCGAAGGGATTTTACAGATGATTAAGGTATTTTGTTATAAATTAAAAATAAAAATATTAAATTCTTTAATTTTTGGAAATGGTTGTGAAATAAAATTGGAGGAGAAACCGTGGGAATAGGGTGCGTCTGATGAAATAAACGGGGGGGAGGGAGCGTGCCGGAGTGACGCGGTAAACTGCCATGTCTTACGTTGAGACCTGACGCAAAAGTCGATAAAATCTCTGACTCTGACTCATCAGTTTTAATTGCTGTACAGATCTTTGGGGTGCGGAAGCTCACACCGGATAATATCAAACAATTGTGCTCCTCTGCTGCTCACATCCATTCTCGTCTCTGCACCCTCACTCGTTCCCTTCGGTTTTTAGTTTTTAACATTTTACCAAACATCATACCTTCTTATCCAAATCCACTCAACAGATAGAAGGGAATATTTTTTGATATAAAATTCTACAGACAAAATTATCCTTCTCCACCCGTCTATCCCTCCCTAAAATCTTAAATCAAAATTTCCTTTTTTGTTTCTTTTTTCAAATACTTATAATATACGTAAACAAGGTCACTCTATAATATAAGTAACCTTTTTTTTTTTTTTTGTAAGAATAAAAATAAGAATGAAGGTAATTAGAATATAATATAAAAATTAAAATCTGGGTAAGAATGAGATTTAATTTTTATAAAAATAATTCTTTTTATTTTTGTCTTTATTTTTAAATTTTAATAAATAATTTAAAACCTATCATAAATATAAACGATCAACTAAATTTCTTATCCTCATTCTCTTGTTTCAATCCAATGAAAAAAAGATTTAAATACTTTAAGGTTCAATTCGATGTGGTCTAATGAGAGTTCAAATACAAGTATGGGCTAAATAAATAAATATATAATCTTAATTTTATTGAAAATATTAATGGAATAAGAGATAAACAAAGGCTGTTGATTTACTTTTGATTTAAACCATCTAAAAATTCAACTAATCGATAATGATAAATTTTACAAACATCCCACGGTATTTAGAAAGCTTGTCAAGAGATGTTTGATAAAATTTAATATTTATTACTTAATAATTAAGATTGATTTTAAGTTTAATTATATTTAAATATTGACTTCAACTTTTAAGTATTGAGGTTATTTGAACAAATTAATTTAAAATATATTTTAAATATAAAATTAACATATTTTTCCTCATAAATTAATATTAAAGTAAAGAAATTTGAGTAATAGTAAAAGTTGTAAAATAAAAAAAAAATAAAAAACTATGAAGGTGATTGGATAAATAAGAGTAAAAATATAAAATGAAAATATGAATTTAAGAATAAATTAATTATGTTTATTTATTAATTAAAATTATTTTTGACTTTAAATCATATTATTGAATTATTTTATTAAATATATTTAATTTATTTATTAATTTAAATTAAATTATTAAATTACTTTAAGTTATTAAATTAATTTATAGAAGATGCATTAACATTGAAACTAATTAAAGAGGGTTTTGGGAGAAGGATCCCAGGTGAGAATGAACATTGACCAAAAGAAGAAGGCAAGACTTTCTACCACTCACGCCGAAAGACGTCCCAAAGAATATGTCTTCAACAAAATCACCATGGAATAAATCAACAAAACCCAAAGCAATCTCTTCCTCTTTCTCCTTCAAGTTTACGTACTAGTCTAGTTGTTGATCATTTATAAAAGTTCAATTTGAGAAATAAGAATATGGGAAAGGGGGTGAATAAATTGATACCGTTATTCTTCTTACCAAATGAAGTCTGTTTTGGGTATTTTGAAAATTTTTGGGTTTTGGTTGCTATTTTTTAAAACTGTTTTGAAAACTAGTATTTTGTTTTTTTTGTTTTAAAAAAAAATTGTATTTGGAACTGATTTTGGAAAACAGTTTTTGTTCTAAAAAAAAATATATATATTTAATTGAGTTAATAAAAAAAAAATTATCAGAATAAGTAAAACAAAAAACATATTTGAAAGTTAATTTTTTTAATTAATAAAGTGTTTTCTTCCATTAATTTGATATTATAAATATATAATTAATTTTCATATGGAAAATTCATTTAAATTTAAAAAAAATTATTCAATTGAAAAAATTTTACATCAGTTATAATTTTTTTAAACAAATGATGATTTTGTCACCATGTGTAAGTATATTAATTTCAATGATTTAAAAAAGAAGAAATGGTTTACGGGTGAGGATGTGGTAGTTGGATGAAGTTTACATTTGTGAAAACATAAAAAACAGTTAAAAAAACATAAAAAGAAGGCAAAAAACATGAAAAATAATCTATTATTTGAATAGTGAAAAAATAATGAAAACACATTTTTATTGTTTTCAAAAAAGTGTTTTTTGAGAATACAAAAAACACAAAAAAAAAATCACACTCCCTTTCCCGAACAAATTTTTTGTGTTTCTTATTTTCAAAAACATAAAATAGATCTTGAAAACAGAACCAAACAACCCTTTGTTTCTTAAGAGAAGGGTAATATGGTAAACTTGAAACGTTAGGACGGTTGGTGGGGTATCTATAATTGAAGTAAACGTCCCGAAGTGCAGTTTACCCACAAATAAACATATCCTGTATTATTATTTTTATATATATAAAAAAAAAACCTGAATTATGTATAAATAATTAATAGCAAAATTTTTTAACCGACAAAAATAAAATGGTGCTCCATTGTCTCGTATTCTTTTTCTTGCTTCTTTATAAACACGCATATGTAATATTTCTTTTATCGAAAAAAACCCCATAGGGAGAGCGTGTCTGTACTTTTGTTTTTTTAATTGAGAAAACCAAGTATTTACCCATTAATAAACTGTGTGGTATTAAAAGGATTAACCATTAATATTTTGTACTAATAGAGGTTTAATAATTTTGTAATTGTAAAAATATATACTTATTTTATTAAAAAGAAAATAAAAATATAGCTATCATCACCCTTTATTGATTTTCTTTTTAATGAATTAATAATTTAAGATTAGGGGTCCATTTTTGGAGAAAAATAAATGATGAGAGTACAACAGAACAGAAGTATGAATAATAATAATAAGAAAAAAGAAATGCGTGGAAAGGAGTCAACGAGGCAGAGTAAAAGCGGTCTAAAAATGGAAAATGGGATTTATTACAATTGGGAACGTGTCGAAATGATGAGTTGAAGTTGCACAAGTGTAAGGCAGCGTCCAAATTGCGGATAAGGCCAATCCTCCCAACTTCACTCTATAAAGAACCCCATTTTGCATTCATCTCCCCGCAGACTCACTCCTTACTCTTCCTTCTTCTTTCTCACAAACAACACAGAGGAGAAAATCCATATAGATTTAGTGGAAGAAGAGGCATACAGTAAAAAAAATAATTAGCCTATGGAGTTATCCAAGCCTTCTTCAGTATTTGCTATTCAAGACCACCAATCCTCTTCTCCTCCCACTCCCATATGGAAAACGGTGGTTGTGGCCTCTATCGCCGCCGGGATTCAGTTCGGATGGGCGTTGCAGCTGTCGTTGCTGACCCCCTACGTTCAGCTTCTCGGCATTCCCCACAAGTGGGCTGCTTTTATCTGGCTCTGTGGTCCCATCTCCGGCATGATTGTGCAGCCGGTGGTTGGTTACCACAGCGACCGCTGCACATCCCGGTTTGGGCGTCGCCGCCCCTTCATCGCCGCCGGGGCTGTTCTCGTTGCCATCGCTGTGTTTCTCATCGGCTATGCAGCCGACATCGGAAGGGTTTCCGGCGACCCCCTCCATAATACTATCAAAACCAGGGCGGTTGCGGTGTTCGTGGTTGGGTTTTGGATTCTGGATGTGGCTAATAATATGCTTCAAGGCCCTTGCCGAGCCCTCCTAGCGGATCTCTCCGGCACCAGCGCTCGGCGGACTCGAACGGCGAACGCGCTGTATTCCTTTTTCATGGCCGTCGGCAACGTCCTCGGCTACGCTGCCGGCTCCTTCAGCAACCTCCACAAGATGTTCCCCTTCGCCAAAACCCAAGCCTGCGACCTCTATTGCGCCAATCTCAAAAGCTGCTTTTTCCTTTCTATCGCGCTTCTTCTAATTCTGACAATCATCGCATTCGCCACCGTGCACGAAACCCCGCTCAACAGAGCCGACATCGCCGTCGTCGAAGCCGGAAAACCGTTCTATTCCCAGATGATGAATGCCTTCAGGCAGCTGAAAAGGCCCATGTGGGTGCTTCTCCTTGTGACGTGTCTCAACTGGATTGGCTGGTTCCCTTTCCTTCTCTTCGACACCGATTGGATGGGCAGAGAGGTGTACGGAGGCACCGTCGGAGAAGGCCCCAGAGGAAGGCTGTACGATCTGGGAGTCCGCATGGGTTCATTGGGGCTGATGCTGAACTCTGTGGTTCTGGGGTTGATGTCTCTCGGAGTTGAGTTCTTGGGCCGTGGGGTTGGCGGCGTGAAGCGCCTCTGGGGTGGCGTCAATTTTCTGCTGGCGCTGTGCTTGGCACTGACGGTGCTTGTTAGCAAGTTGGCAGCGTCGTGGCGGCACAGCCTTGGCGGAGAGCTTCACCCACCGCCGATCGGCATCAAGGCTGGAGCGTTATCTCTGTTCGCTGTTATGGGGGTGCCTCTTGCGGTAAGCGATTTCTCATTTACGCGCCTCTTGAATGCCATACTCTTTTGTTTTATTAATAATAACTACAGGATTATCATTTCATTTCCTATCCTTTCTTGTCTACTTCAAATCTTTTCAGATTTTGCTATCATGTGTGTGTTGACCCTCGTTTTTATTTATTTATTTTAACCGGACTGAAAGTGTTTTAGAATTTAATTTTTTTTAATACGTTAAATAATATCTCTTTCTTAAATAACCTAGAAATTAAGAGGTGTGCATATTTCCTGTTTTTTAATTTCTTCACCATTAAATTCCATTAACTATAAAAATGCAAGGAGTTGGTTGAACCGTAATCTAACGTGTCCATGAAAATATATGGTAGAAAAAGTTTTAACACAATCTATATGATCTTACTTAACTCTTGTTTATTAATTTTTTTTGTAGATCACCTACAGCAT
Source organism: Vitis riparia (assembly GCF_004353265.1). Classification (NCBI taxonomy): domain Eukaryota; kingdom Viridiplantae; phylum Streptophyta; class Magnoliopsida; order Vitales; family Vitaceae; genus Vitis; species Vitis riparia. Next base: position 15,219,276 of record NC_048448.1, read on the forward strand.
TCCATTTGCTCTGGCTTCCATATTTTGCCACAGTTCTGGTGCAGGCCAAGGTAAAATTAAAATTAAAATTAAGATACCGGCCGTACCCAATTTGAATTAATTTTACGGCTATTAAAGTTGTAACCCTCTGTTTGGATTTACTCAGGACTTTCTCTTGGAGTTCTAAATCTTGCAATTGTTGTACCGCAGGTAAATTAGTTTATTAAGAAAGCACAATTAATGTGTTCACTTTTGGAAATGGTACTAATTATATGTGGGGTGAAACAGATGATGGTGTCGGTAGCGAGCGGGCCATGGGACGCGCGATTTGGGGGCGGCAACCTTCCCGCGTTTGTAGTAGGTGCGTTTGCAGCCGCGCTGAGCGGAGTGTTGGCGCTGACTATGCTCCCAGCTCCTCCTCCTGATGTCCCCAACACCAAGGATGAGAGGACTCAGCCGTCGTCTTAATTTTGATTCAGGGTTGTTTAGAGTGATGTGTTTCCATTTGGAGCGTCGTCTGTAATGCCAGTCTCTCTTTCAAATGTACACATGCATAGGCTTAAGCTTGCATGCAAGCTATATATATGGCCGTTTTCAGTTTTATTATTCTGTGCCCAGTTTTTTTTTTTTTTTTAACAAAATGTATTTTATCAGTCAATTAAGTGTCGTTCAAGTAGTGGCCAGAAAAAGGTCTTCCAAATGGGATGTGGCCTGTAGAGCCCTCGGTCATCTTTTAATATGACTATACCAAAAAAAAAAAAAATTCTTCCATAATTTTGATCTTCACGTGGATGCATGTAACTTGTTCCCATAATGGATAGATGTTAATTTATTATCTCAGAGAGTTCATAGTCATACCCAAGTTTCAACCAAAAATTCGGTTGGACATACGGATGGAGAGGCAGTGACAAGTCCTTTTCACTGTTCCCATCATGAGAATCAAGGAGTAGGTAACTTTACTCGAGGTTCTGCCATCTAGTATGGAAAGGTCAATAAATAAATAAAATATTATATATATGGGCCACCTCATTCAAGTTGCATAAATATTATATTTTAAAATTTTCAAAATTATAAAAGAGAAGATTAGGTTCTGGCATGCCTTATTTATTCTAAATAATGCAAAATAATTTCATTTCTTGGAATCAACCTTCCTTAGGAGAAATTTAATAACATTTATTCAAAAACAATTACAAAATGAGAAGAAAGAGGGGGAACCAAACTTTGTGGCACAAAAAACTAGGCAGATAAGGGAAATTGACCACTCAAAGAGCATTGGTTGGATTCGAATTGAAGTCAGTAAAGTTGGGCGAAAGAGAAGTCGTTTCTTTGAGCTAGAATACTATAGAAAATGTGCAAAATTATGTTATTTGAATATACGCTATATTTAAACAAAAAATAAAATAAAATTACAACTAAAATATTTACGTGAAGTAGCATAAAGATATTTAACCAAAAACATTTTTAATAATTTTTAAAAATATTTTCTTAGAGATATATTTTTTTAAAAAATTAACAATTTCATTAATAGTTTTTAAAAAATTTAAAAATAATTAAATATAAATTAATGAATAGTGATAAAGTTTTTATTTAAAAGTTATTTATGATGCAAGTGTAATGTCATCTTTAAATAAATGGTTGATTAAACCAAAAAATCTATACATTTACAAAAAAAAAAATTATCTTTAGCGTAAACTAAAAATAACCATCAATAAAAAAAAGTATTTGATAAAATGCTAAACATTTAAATAAAATTAATTTTTTTTATCAACGATTAATTAATATAGATTTAAATAATTGTATAGTTATTCATAAATTACCAACTACTTAATTAAACTTAAAAGCCTAAACATTTAAAAAAAATCTTGAAATCCAACAGAATATAACCCATAAAAAAATTATTTAATAAAATATCAAACACAGAATTATAATAAATTCATTAGAATTGAAATAAATTTAATTTTGTAAACATTAAATAAATTTTTAAATAAAAACATAAAAATATTTTATAAAATTTATTCAGTATTTATATTTGCCTAATTTTTTATTTTATCTATTTTTTCACACACGAAATTAGTTTTTTTAAAAGGGTAAACTTATAGTTTTTACTTTTTTATTTATTTTACTTTTAAAATTCCTAAATAAAGAAAAGAAAATTTTTATTTTTAAAATTTGAGGTGGGCATTTTGTTATGATTATTCTTCTAAAAATTATTTTTTATCATTTAATATATTATTGAAAACATTTTTTTATTTTATATTTGAACATCAAATATATATATCTTTTTTAAATGGTATCACTAATAAAAAGTTTACAATAGTTTCCAATCAAATACCATAAATAGATATTGGCCAAACTTCCTCCACTGCACGAAAGGGCAACTGGCTCCAAAGTGAGTTTGTTAACAATTTCACATGTCAAGTGCCTGCATTGAACCCAGACAGATAACAGTGACAGGTCTATGGTGCTCGCAACCACAATGCCCTAACTTCTATTTCTCTTTTCCTTTTTATGATAAGTCAAAATTGACCATACTTCCTCCATTACCCACCAATGATGATGCCTTCGCAGTGCCCATTTCTCCAAAATTTGATCACAAATTTCATATACCTAGTGCTATGAACCCAGACAGACAGCACCCACCATACTGCATGGCCAAACTTCCACTTCCTTCTTTTTCTAATGAGTTTAAATGTGATAATTAATGCTTCAGAAGCGGATTACCAATTCAGTCACATATCAAATGTGACGTTGAATGAAGGCTATTTCATGGCAATACAAGCTAAGACTTAACTCTCGTGGTGGGCGGTGCATGCATGCACTAACCCAAGTTTAGAAATAATCTCTCATCTAATGCATTTTTCTTTTCCGCAGTCGTTGTTGTGTTTGTTAATTAAAAAAAATAAAAAAATGAAAAATGCATCTCATAGCTGCATTTGTAATGTAAATGAAAAAAATGCACCCATGGGCTGCATTTTTAGTGCAAAATATGTTCGGCTAAAAATAATATTTTCCACCAACTTTCCAACAGTACTATCTCCAAATGTCTTATCCTTATAAATAAAAAGATTTTATAATTTATTTTTCAATCATCATTATTTTAGACATAAAAACTTAAAGACATATATTGAAAATTTTCTTAATACCTTCCTTAAAAAACATGTTTTTTTAATAAAAAAAATTAAGGATTTTGATTGATAAATATTTTAATAGATGTTGGATCATTTTTATTTTATATTCAATAATTTTTTTATTACTTAAGAACCTCATAAAAATTATGGTTGAAAAATTACTCGTGAAATGAGTTGTTTTGTTTTACATTACAACCACATCTATGAGCTACGGTTTTCCATTTCTAGGAAAAAAAATGCACACGATTTCCACGTGTATGAAACGATTATTAATTATATAGGAGTTTTTTTAAAATATTATTTTGGTTCAAAACACCTTTTAGTGACTACACAATTGATTTGCTTTATTGTATGGGCCCTTGTCAAATCCCATGTCCATGTGAAAGGGTCGTTGAGTCCAATTGTTTTTTGTCCGACATTGTGTGAAAGCACCAAATGTTATTGTAATTTGTGACCACAACTTTGTTTTCACATTATGATGGCCGCCCTTATTTCTTGTCCTTCTTGTTTGGTTACTCTTTTTCTTACCAACTATTGATCGCTTTTTTTTCTGTCTTTTTGAATGTAGTGAGAAATGAGAATTGAGATTGATATTCCCGCGTTTTCACGTTGGCTTTTCCAAAAAGTGGTCCTTTTATTTATTTTTTTTATTGAATTCAGATTTTTTTTTTAAAGTTAGCATGGCTTGTAGTTGTGCATCCTTTCAAAACCTACTCGAAGGTAAAACAAAAGGTAGGGTTTGGTAAAACGTCAAACCAAAGGCAAATAAAAAATAAAACAATTTATAGAAATGAAGTTTGAATAACATTAAAGTGATTCCCATAAACCTCATTGTAAAAGTACTACTTCATGTAATAGGAACTTACATAGGTTACTATTTTTTTCAAGCCAAAAATCCGTGTTTGGATTTTGGATAGGCCCCATGTTTTTTCTTCGGTGGCCGTCGACATTTCGACTAGGGCTTTTTTGAGATTCGATGACATTTGAATCTTTGGTTAGATAATAGGGTTATTTGGATAGGTGACTCAAAATAAAGGTAAAATTGTAAAAGTAACCTCACCGGTTAATTGTTTTGAGAGATGACCTAATTTGGACATTTTTACCCTTATCTATTTCCCTCCAAAAACACATAAGATCCCCCACCAAAGACATGATATCCCTCTAAAAGCAGAAAACTTTAGTTTTACCTCTCTCATTGGTACTACATCTCTTTCACCAACACTGTGAGTACATCCATATACACAATCTCTATAACCCACTAATAAAACTGAGTTAAGAGAAGCAGAAAAGAGTAGTGAAACATAGAAGAGTAAGATCCCCCACCAAAGACATGATATCTCTCCAAAAGCAAAACATTTTAGTTTTACCTCTCTCATCGGTACTACATCTGTCTGCATATTTCTCACCAACATTGTGAGTACGTCCCTATACACCTTTACTGCAATCCACCATCAAAATTGAGGTAATAGAAGTAGAGCATATTAAAGAATAACATATGACGAGGTCGAATGAAGGTATGTAAACCCATTTGGGGAAAAAAAAAATCTTAGTTTTGCTATTCTCAACATTATTTGGTTGTAGGGAAAAAAGTGAAATATTTAGAGTAAATATGAGTGAAATTTTTTGTTAAAAAGATTTGTATGAAAAGAGTAAAGTCCCTATTTAACATGTAAAAACTGGATGCAACTAGTGTTAAGTTCTTTATATATAAAACTTGAAGGTAGTTGAGTATAGTTCAATATGTTAATCGGCCACTTTGCGGGTTTGAGTTACTTATCCGAATAACTACTATTTTAATATTGTTTTTTTTTTGTATCAATAATTCAATTTATTTATTTATTTTTGTTATAGTGATTGATGAAGTGGGAATAATGCTTCTGTATGAAGGAGATTGGGTGCAAAATGGAAACATGTACTACTTTGAAGGTTGCTAAGGTAAAGGTATTGAACTTAAGAAGACTACAACATATGAAGAATTATTGAAGATTGTTTGTCACATTTTGAAAGTAGATCCAACAGAGCACAATATTTCGATGAAGTATGTATTCAATAGCAATATACCAACCACTCCTATACAGCTAAGAGATGATGGAGATGTGAATTTTTTTGGCTCTTGGTGCATGTATTTCTGGGTTTCATACATCAATAAGGCTTGCCATTATAATTGATGGAACATTTTTGAAGGCAAAGTACTTAGGAACTTTGTTTGTTGTTGCATGTAAGGATGGAAACAATAAGATATACCCTTTATGTTTCGTAATTGGTAATTCTAAAAATGATGCTTCTTGGGAATGGTTCCTAAAAAAATTGCATGGAGCAATTGGCCATGTTGATGATCTCGTGGTGGTTTCAGATCGTCACAACAACATTGAAAAAGTTGTGCGAAAAGTTTTTCCTCATGCAAGCCATGGTGTGTGCACTTATCACATGAAACAAAACCTCAAAACAAAGTTTAAAAATGTGAAGTCCATAAGTTGTTCCATGATGTTGCTTATACATATCGCTTGGCAGAATTCAATGTTATATTTGTGCAACTACAAATGATTTCTCCGAGAGCAGCAACATATATAATAGATGCAAGTGTTGAGTGATGGGCACATTCACATTCTACCTAAAAAAGATATAACATTATGACCACAGGGATTGCTGAAAGTTTCAATGTTGTGTTAAAAAATGCAAGAGATCTTCCTATTTTGTAGTTAATTGAAGAGTTAAGAAATTTACTTCAAAAATGGTTTGCAAACTGTAAACAACAAGCATTGTCATGACAACTGAGCTAACAATACATCATGCACAATGGAGAGCTTTGTGTAAGGTATAATACATCATCAACATATGAAGTTGAAGCAATCAACTTGATGGAGTATAATGTTAAATATAATGGTGTCAGTGATCATGTGAATTTACATAATCATTCATGCACATGTCGACGTTTTAATCTTGATCACATACTGTGTTCACATGCTATTGTTGCTTGTAGATATGCACATATGTCATGCTATCCTTTATGCTCCAAATATTACATAGTGAACTCATTATTATCTTCATATGTTGAGTACATCTATCCTCCTAGACATCAAAGGGATTAGATGATACTTGATGATATAAGCAGTAGAGTTGTATGACCACTGAAAACAAGGCGACCAATAGGAAGACCAAGAAAGGAAAGAATCCCTTTGGGTGGAGAGGGTAAGCGTAGACAACAGTGTGGTCGATGTGGTGATTATGACCGAAAGTCATGCAAACAACTAATCCCCCTGCATTATCAGAATGATAATAGTGGAAACATTGAAATAGGCATGCAAGATTGCTCATTACAATTAGAGAATGAATGAAACTGTCACTAAGCCAATTTTATGGTGAATTTTTTGTTTTTTGTTTTTTGTTTTTTGTTTTTTGTAGATGATGATTGGGCATATAAAAGATTTGATATTGTAATTTTTTTTGTATATTGTGAATAGGGACACAAAACATGTAATCGTACTTTGATTCAGTCTCTTTTAATTGAATATTGAACTTCAAGCTTAAAAATGAAGTTTAAGTTCATCCCTCAATACCAACTCATTTGAAATGACAAGTGAACTCTTTATTTTTTTTGGAATACTAGTCTCGTTAGTATTTGATCATACATATTTGGAGATGTTTTAATCTTTTGTTGATGTTAAGATCAGACACATTATCTATGTTGAGATCATTCATATATACAACTTTAATTGAGGATATTCACCTAAACTACACTAGGGTTAAGTTTCTTTTACAAAGAACTTAACAATGGTTAAGTTTAAGTTACAAAAAATTACCTGAACGAAAGTGAAATTAAGTTTTTTTACTAAAGAACTTAGTAAGAGTTAAGTTTTAATTGAAGATATTCAATCGAACTATACTAAGGTTAAGTTTATTTTCCAAAGAACTTAACAGTTGTTAAGTTTCAGTTAAAAAAAAAAAATTTACCTAAACGAAACTGAAGTTAAGTTTTTTTAATAAAGAACTTAATAGGAGTTAAGTTTTAATTGAGGATATATACTTGAACTGCACTAGGGTTAATTTTAAAATTTTAATTTACAAGTAACTTAACGCTCGTTAAGTTTGAATTAAAACAAATGTCCTGAACTTAACTGAGTTAAGTTTTTTTAACAAAGAACATAGTAGGAGTTAAGTTTTAATTGAGGATACTCACCTGAACTGCACTAGGGTTAAGAGTAAGTTACAAGTAACTTAACACTCGTTAAGTTTGAATTAAAACAAATGTCCTGAACTAAACTGAAATTAAGTTTTTTTAATAAAGAAGTTACTAGGAGTTAAGTTTTAATTGAGGATATTCACTTGAACTGCACTAGGATTAAGTTTCTTTTATAAGTAACTTAACACTCGTTAAGTTTGAGCAAAAAAAAAAAAAAAAAGAGGTCTATTGAAATATAACTTTCTATTATTATGCTTATTCCAATAAATTCAAACTTGTTAACAATCATAACACAGTCACATTTATAAAAAAAAAAAAAATTTTTTTTTGCAACCATTCATTTCTTTAGATGTATGAAAAACATGTAACTGTTTAAATACGTGCTATAACATAGGAATTTGCTAAACAAAAAACTTCAATGTCATTACATAGAAACATCTTCCACTATCCAGTTACAATCCATTTACAATAGTAGGATCACATAGGAAGTTCTTTATGGAAAAATAACTCCAATGCCATCTTCTCACGAAACCAATCCATTCGCTCGCTTGTTAGTGTATCCATTAGATGGTTGTGCATAAGGCATTCTACAAATTTGATTAAAAACATACCATAATCACCACTGCATGAACAAAAAAATGTGATGTTAATAATATTAAATATTATTGTATATATAATGAAATATGTGTGTTGGCAACAGTCACAAACCGAGTCACCGAGCCATTCTCCAAAAAACATTATCTTTTGAAACCATTTTTGGTCCACCTCCGTATACTCAATGTTCACTTCAAACCTTTATGTCATATAAAGAAATAAACCATTCGTCAAATTCATAAATCACATAAAAAAAAATTTAATTGAGTTAATATTGTAGATAACTTACTCTTTCTCAATCTCATCATTAATATATTCTGTATGAGCCACCTTTGCCTCCATTGATGGTGGCCGCAATGAAGCAAAGATTGATGATGTTATGTCGGTCTTACTCATTAATAACTTCCCTCTCTTAGTGGGATCTGTAAATGGGTGTTGTAGTAGATGAGATTTCTTTACCTTTTTTCTTTACTTAAAGATATTCGGTGATAATTGATGTGGGAAAACATGAACTACTGTCGCATCAAGTGGGTCATCCTTCAAAGCCTCCTTATCATTGTCTCTCCTCAATGTCTCAATTTTTTCTAACTTTGATTTGAAGTCTAGTGTTGTTTCATTTCCCATTGTTGTAGTATATGGCTCATTACTCGATTTTTCAACGTGAAATTGCATAGAAATATATAAATATATTTGAAAAGGCATTGTTAGTAATTCAAAAAATATAAAGAATATAAGATCGTCGAAAAACATTAACCGGTGTTTCATTCTATGCATCATCCATTGAAGCCTCTTTCTTATTGTCTTTTCTCGATGTTTCAAATTTTCCTAACTTTGATTTGAAGTCCATCATCATATCATTCCCCATTGTAGCATGATATGGCTCACTTCTTGGGTTTCTAATTTAAAATTGCATAGAAATATATTAACATATTTTAAAATGTGTTGTTGGTTTTATGAAAAATAAAGAATCTAACACATGTTACTAACATCCAATAACAACTCACTCAAACCATCAATCTTGCTTTCTATTTCTTTCAATTCTGTTTTGACTTCATTAAAATTTGCTTTTGTCTTTTCTTGAAAGTTGATAAACATCATAAGCAATTCCTTTACATAAGAAAAAACATTATAACATTAGTAAAACATTCGTAAACATGTATAGTGAAATAATATTAATAACTTTCACTTTAGTTACCTTGAATGAAGGTAATTTAGAACTATAACCTTCTTTTCCACCTTTCATTACTGCTGCTGCTACTATAGTATATGCCTCAACTTTCTCATGATCTTCATTTTTCTCCCAATTATTCACATTATCTTGTAAGGCATCATCCGACTGAGCTTCAAATTCAAAGCATTTCACATACTCTTGTTCACGCTCTTCTAATGTGGGAATGAGTATAGAATGCAAAGATAATTAATAATTCAAGATAGAAAGAAAGTAGTTAATAATAAGAATTTGGTTATGCAAATAAGAAAGCAAGTTATAAACAAAAATTAAGATATCACTCACATTTGTCTCTACAAATAATGATTGAATCTCAGTGTACTTTGGAGTTGCAGTCCCTGTCCAATTTAAAATTATGGGAAAACTTCTACCAATGCGACTTGCATATTTCATTCCAAGCAATGGAATGACTTCATATGCCCAAATATGAAATGTATATGGAAATCTCACAAGTGCATATGCTTCATATGATGCATTTTCTTTTTCTTCTTTTTTCTCTACATATTTCGATTGTCTTTTGTCCAAAGCCCTTTTCAACCCAAATAATGTTCTTTCATAGCAAATTCCCCCCCCCCCCCAGGATACTTGTTGAACTCCTCTAAATTATCAACAAGTTGAGCCTATTGTAAATCTATCAAATTCTTTCCTTCTTTTCCTAGTAGAACATGCTCAACAAAGTACAACAATGCTAACTTCACAATGTCTTCATCAAGATTTGATTTCTCATTTAACTTTGCCTTATTTTTCATCTTCTTTGTGCTCATTCTCTTTCCTTTCTTACATAATGCAATGAAAACCTCCTCCAATCGATCATTGAGAATCTTATTCTCTCTATTGAAATATTGATCTCTTATCCTTAAAGATGTTATGTCAAATTGTGAAAATTTCCCAAATTTCAACCTAGTTATCAATGCAAACTCCAACGCACTAAATCTCAATCCTTTTGAGTGAACAAGTATCCATATGTCATTTTTTTTTAATGTTACATTGGCATATCAACACATTATGAACAATTTGAGCAGAAAAATTCAAATAAGCCATACCTAAGAAGTGGCCAAAACAAGATGTTTTAAACATCTCTAGTTGGGTTTCATTCAAGTTCTTCTTTATGTTGTCAATGGTAATATTGTGGGATAAGCAAGCCACCTTAGAAGAGAAGTGATCTTCATTACGTATTTTCTGTATGAAGATTGTTGAAAAAATAGTAGCCTGCAAAGTCACATACATTGTGCTTCACATTAAGAAAATATATTAAGAGTTACAAACATTCTACATGAACTAAAATAAATTACAAAAAAATTTAACTACTTATACTAAAATCAAAATAACGATTCAATTAATTATATTGTAAGCAAGTTTGAAATATTTTAACTGAGAACTTAACTACAGTTATGTTTTTTGTCAATGAGACTTAACCTCGGTTAAGTTCAAGTGAATTTTTATTTTTTAATAACTTAACCTTAGTTAAGTTCTTTGTATATAAAACTTAACTATAGTGTAGTTTAAATGAATATTTTGATTAACATATAAAAAACTTAACTTGATTAGTTCATTATTTATGGCAAACTTGAGATATAATAATATCATTTGTAGACTTATTATCTAGGATTCACTTATTTGGTATATTTTTAGCATATGAAATGCAATAGATATATATTTTGCTATTGAAGGAATAATCTCATATACAAGAATCATCAACACATTAACATCCCAAATAGTACCAAAAATACAAACCTTCTCATCAGATTCTTCAGTATTTGCCATTAAAGATGAGTTGTTCACTTTCTAGGATGATCACTTTTGGAGTTATACTAGATTGCAAATCTATTTTTTTTTTCCTTGTCCCTGAAAAATAAATATAAAAAAAATTCAAATAACAATCATGAATTTATTTATTAAAATCCATAAGTTTATACTAAGTATATATATATAAAGAGAGAGAGAGAGAGAGAGAGAGAGAGAGAGAGAGAGAGAGAGAGAGAAATAGAGACCATTGTATAACATTCTTTCACATCACCTTAGAAACAATTTTTAGAAATTTGAATTTTGATAAAACTTACACTACATTTTTCATTGAATTCTTTTAAATCTTTTATTGATGAAATAGATTGCATAATGCACATGATTTTCTAATGAGTTCAAACACTTTGGTTATTCATGCCTAAATTTTAAGAACTAATCATGAGTCCATGTCATATTATTTTTCCTTGCATCTATATCTAGATATAAATGAAGTTCTAAAGGACCATCCTTACTTATAGAAAGCATATGACAAAAGTATTTTGGCTATGCATATGCATCATCTCACTCAATATTTTAGTTGTAAGTAATATTTCAATCCTCAGTTGGGATCATTCTTTGTCATGACTTTTGTTAGAGATTACTATTTCAATATTGTGGTTTGCATTCTAGGACCAACTAGGTCTCAAAGTTAGCAAATGTCACTTATGATCTAGTAAAAACAAACTGGGTTGAGACCTTGATGGGGTGCTTCTTAATGTTGGCTCACATCTAATGGAGAACGGGGATTTTCTTTTCATTCTATACAAGCGAAATGGAAACTATAAATAGGCAAGGGATGCAAATTGTTTGATGAAAATTGAGATTTTCAGTTAAACCAACTTCTTATCCCTTAGGAAAAGAACTACAAATAGGAAAAGATTTTTTTCCCAAACTGCTAAAAAACTAGGCACCCAATTGGCAAAGACTACAATGATCTCCAATTTTTTCATTAATAGAAAAGCATAACTATTCATGGATATCATATTGGTTCCATTACTTAAAAGTTAAGCAACACAAAAGGAGAATAATTGACATGAATGCTCTTAGAAGAAGTATTGTTTTCACTTTATGATAGAAGCCAAAACTACTCTAAAAGAAGGGTTTTGAATTTTGGAAAATAAATCAAAACCATTCTTCCAACACTGCTCATGGAAAAAGACTTCAGTAACACCTTCAATAGCTTCACTTGGGGGGTTTAAGGAAACAAATTCATTTTCTTATAGGATGAACGAAATGTTTTTTCCAATCATCAGGGAGGAGATATCAAAATGGGGGCAAATTCTATTTCTCTGATTATGATTCAACTCTTTAGAAGACCAAATTGGTCAACACATTTATCACTTTTCTACTAGATTTCTACACTATAGAAACATAGCATTTTACACAACATCATGCTTCAAAATCTTAACAACTAGAGCAAAACATCAAAATAAAATAGCCAAGAAATCTAATTAAAGTTTTTTTTTTATTATCCAATCCAACTAGATATCTTCTTTGGTAGACCAATGTGTTTTCAGAGTTCAAAATCAAAGAGGAATACGCTAACAAATTTAAGAAAAACCCTTACATTTATGCTTAACAAAAAGTGAACCTATAAACCCATTATTTTCTCCCGCATTTTTTCTGAAACCATGTAGAAAGAAAACACACACCTAAAGTGAATATATGAAATCAACAAAGAGAAAAATCTAAAAAAAAAAACAAACTATTTCAAATTAATAAACTTACTTTTCAAGATCATTTTTGGTTCTTTTCCACTTCGTTTCGTTCTCTTCATTTCTTGCGTTTTTTTAAAAACTGGAGAAAAAAAAAAAATTCACACTTCAATCAAATGAATAACCTTTTAGAATCCTTTTAGACAGATAATCAACAACAATACGAAAATTTGAAATATATATATATATATATATATATATATATATATATATATATATATATATATATATATATATATATATATATATATCAAAAGACCATAGAGTGCGTTGCAGTCTACCATTCAAGAGAGAACCCTTGGTTCATTATCTTTATCTTCCTTTCTGCACTTTTGAATTTCAAAGGTTTCTCTTTAATTTTTTTTAGGGGTAATTTAGTCCAAAAGTCATTCTTCAGGTTTTAAAAAGGTAGAGGTCATTTTTCCAAATACCAGCTTATTTTGGCACTTTTAACCAAATAACCCTAGATTATATGTGGAGGAAATATGGCATTTTAATATTTGGTTAGATAATATGTGGAGGAAATTTACTAGAAGTAATTTGAAAATATTTGTTAGAAGCATTTCAAGTTTCCTAGCTCTCATGAAATTTCATAGGATTTGAATTTTATCATAATAGATGATGGCTCATAATTTTTTTTTCCAACAACTCTCTTTTCTTTTATATCCTTTAACCTTGGTAATCATATTGTTCTCTCTTTCATCATCTTATTTTTTATATTCCATGGCTTATAATTTATTTATTTTTTATCTTGGGTTTATTTGGTTTCCATAGGCTGATATGGAAATATTGGTAAAATAGAAACCCAACTTTCCCATTTTAAAATTAACCATATTAATATTAAAAATATTTTGGATTTCATGCACTTTGAGCTTATGTGGTTTTTAATTCCAAATTTACCATTTCTGCCAGGTAAGAGTCCACATGTAAAAAAAAAAAAAAAAAACCTAAAATTAAACTCTCTCTTTTCTTTTCTCCACCGAGCACCAAAGAAAACTCAAGATCTCATTTATTCTTCTCCTTGTCCCTCTCGAAACTTAAAGAAACGCTAAGATTAAAACTTTACTTCCATCTCCATTTCCATCGATTGACCAACTTGAAAATATTGGGGATTTAGAAATCTCTCACCCAATTAATCTACTTTGTGTCTATTCGTTTTGATCATCATCATCATCACGGTCCTCCAAGATTGGATTTCTGGATTGGTATTTAGGCATGCTCGAAACTCATCCTCTCATCACCAAAAGCATTACATCCTCCCTCTTCTTCTCAGCTACTGACTTGAGTTGTATTTTACCCTAACCCTAAACCGAAATTTGAAGGTAAATAATTTTTATTTATTGTTCTACAGTTCTTTTTTTTTTTTTTAAATGGAGCACATCAACAATTTTGGAGTCGTTGGTGAACTTGAACTTTTGTGTTGGGTTGTGGAAGCCATATTATTCCCAAATAACCATATGACCTACAAGTTGCATTGAATCCAGATGGAACTTACAACATATCTAGTTACAAGTCACATTGTTATTTTGAGAACTGTACCTTAGGTACTAACTTAATAGCCCTTAGGTACTACCTTAATCAACCTTAGGTACTACCTTAATCGACCTTAAGTACTACCTTAGTTAAATTTGGGTACTACTTGTGTGAAGCCTCGGAACTTCATTTGTAACCCTTAGAGCATGCCATTATGTGATTATTTAGTGTGGTCAAGTAGTTCACCTTTATATTTTGGGGACTGTACCTTAGGTACTACTTTAATAACCCTTAGGTACCACCTTAATAGCCCTTAGATACCACCTTAATCAACCCTAGGTACTACTTTAACCAACCTTAGGTACTACCCTAGCTAAAGTTGGGTGCTACTTATTCGAAGCCTCGGAACTTCATTTGTGACCCTTAGAGCATGCCATTATGCCATATTTAGTGTGGTCAAGTGGTTCACCTTTGGTATTTTGGGGACTGTACCTTAAGTACTTCCTTAATAGCTATTAGGTACCACTTTAATCAACCTTAGGTACTACCTTAACCGACTTTAGTTACTACCTTAGTTAAAGTTGGGTACCACCTGTGTGAAGCCTCAAAACTTCATTTATGATCCTTAGAGCATGCCATTATGTGATTATTTAGTGTGGTAAAGTGGTTCACCTTGGGTATTTTGGGGACTGTACCTTAGGTACCACCTTAATAGCCTTAGGTACCATCTTAATCAACCTTAGGTACTACCTTAACCGACCTTAGGTACTACCTTAGTTAAAGTTGGGTACTACTTATCTGAAGCCTCGAAATTTCATTTGTGACCCATATAACATGCCATTATGTGATTATTTACTAGGGTAAAGTGGTTCACCTTTGGTATTTTGGGGACTGTACCTTAGGTACTACCTTAATAGCCCTTGAGTACCACCTTAATCAACCTTAGGTACTACTTTAACCGACCTTAGGTACTACCTTAGTTAAAGTTGGGTACTACCTGTGTGAAGCCTCAGAACTTCATTTGTGACCCTTAGAGCATGCCATTATATGATTATTTAGTGTGGTCAAGTGGTTCACCTTTGGTATTTTAGGGATTGTACCTTAGGTACTACCTTAATAGCCCTTAGGTACCACCTTAATCAACCTTAGGTATTACCTTAAACTACCTTAGGTACTACCTTAGTTAAAGTTGGGTACTACTCGTGTGAAGCCTTGGAACTTCATTTGTGACCCTTAGAGCATGTCATTATATGATTATTTAGTGTGTTCTATTGGTTCACCTTTGGTATTTTGGGGACGGTACCTTAGGTACTACCTTAATAGCCCTTAGGTACCATCTTAATCAAGCTTAGGTACTACCTTAGTTAAAGTTGGGTACTATCTATCCGAAGCCTCAGAACTTCATTTGTGACCCTTATAACATGCCATTATGTGATTATTTAGTATGGTCAAGTGGTTCACCTTTGGTATTTTGGGGACTGTACCTTAGGTACTACCTTAATAGCCCTTAGGTACCACCTTAATCAACCTTAGATACTACCTTAACTGATCTTAGGTACTACCTTAGTTAAAGTTGGGTACTACCTATCCGAAGCCTCGAAACTTGAATCCCGAACATTACTTCTTATATTTTAAATTTGTAGTTAATCATCATTGTTATTATCCTAAAATGTGGTATACATGTGTGAATTATATATGTTTTGTATTATCTTTTGCAATAGTTATTACTTGATTGATTATAAAAAATCAACCAACAAAAATTACGTCATCAAATGATGAACATGCAAACATACTATGTGGTGTTTGTGGGTCGCAGACATGGAGTGTATGATTCTTGGGTTGAATGTAAAAGAAATGTGCTCCTTTATAAGGGGAGTGTTTACAAAGCATATACTTCTAGAGAGGAAGTTGTCCGAGCTTGGGTGTTCTATGAACCAAGATGGAAGAGAAGTGATGAATGTTCATTAGTTGGCAAACCAAAGTCTGAACATGCAGTTGATGATCAACATTCCTTGAAAAATATTTCATATACATATGTAATCAGTTTCTTTGTTGGCTTCTTTGTAGCATGTGTTTTGCTTATTGTAATATCTAGTTTAGCATAGGTTGTGGAAATGTGTTAGGAATATCAATGTCTAGTAGTGTATTTTTCATAGTGTTCATAGGTACTATGTGATTATTATTATCAACTTTGTTAAACTAAAAATGATAACTCAAACGTTTGGAGCATAAGACAATTTGTTTGTTAAAGCTCACAACATTGGAATTGAATATCCTAGATGACTAATGTCATTCTTCATCCATCACAACTTTAAAGTGTTTTCAAGAAAGTTTCAGTAATCTATATGTAAGGACTAACATGTTATGTACATATCATCATGCATTTCAATATCGGATTTATACTCTAGTGTTGTGAGTAATTCAACTACTTCAATTGGGTTCACATTTTGTCCATGTTCCATTATAGTATGAAAAACTCTTTCAACATGAACATTCAACCCAAGAATCGTACACTCCATGTAATATTGTAGAAAAATCATAATAATAAATCACCAAACGTGAAAAACCTAAATTTGAAAAAATAAATAAATATAATTTTGGAAATTTTCTATTTTTTCTCCTATTATTACTTTTTAATAAAAAATTAAATTATTTGTACCATTTTATCCATTTTTTTATGGTTTTAATCGTACAAGTTTCTATATATATACACACGTCAGAATCTCATATAAATTTTTATATTTTAATATTAAAATTTCACATTTTATATATTTTATTATAAATAATCATATTTTAAAAATGATTAATGTTAATGACTATATTTAATGCCTCAAGATGAATTACTCGAATGGAAGTCGTGACTATCACTCTAATTATTCACGAAAATGTGAATTAACTGGGTTGTCCTATATAAAAAAAAAAAATAAATAAAACCTCATTTACCAATATTGACTTTAGAGTACAATTAAAATCTTCTTAAAACCAACTATGCTAGTATTGATTTTTTTTTTTTTTAATTAACTTAAACCAACAATGCATGTTGGTGGGGAAACATTACCTTGAAATTTGTATTCAAACTCACTTCATTCCTACAATATTGTGCATTACTTTTTCCAAACACCCAAGGAAGGGGTAGGACGGTAATAATAATGATGATAATAATAATATATGGCTTTTAAGTAGACGCAGATCAAATCCTACTAAAAGGTCCATGGGTCTACCAAAAGTCCCAATCCTCCTATATCATCAATAATAATATTTGGAACCTAACCTAAATTTGCGATAATAATTCTAAGTAAAATTTTGAATCTTCTAATCTTAATTTGGGTCAATGTACTAAATTAATAATTTCATAAAATATTTAAGATAATATTTTGAGTTTAGAAATATTTAAAGGCCTGAAAAAATATAAACTAATAAGGATTATTTTCACTTAGATCTGACATTTGGTGTAAATATATGTAAATACACTTAACCATTGTTAGGTTCAAATTTCATCAATTAGCATCTTATAAATTTATTTTATTTTTTTTAAAAAAATAAGATTTAGTTTTTAGAAAATTATTAAGTACATTCGAACCCTGAAACAAAAAATGGCTTAATAAATTCACATTAAACAAGAAGGTGTTATTTGAAATTGACCCAAATTAATAATTGATGAATTACAAAAAAAAAAAAAAAAACAAATAAAATTTATAATACTTGAAACCATTGGCACCCATGCTTACCAATTTTAGTTGACCATAATTTGGTTAAGTCCCACAACCACATGACTCATGCTTACAGAATTCCATGAATACACCACACTACTAAAGGAACTTCATCTTAATACATGACTCATGCTTCCATGAATACACCATGCTATTCACCCAATGCATTCCATTCAAAAAACAACATTTCATATTTTGTCATGTACATCCTGTACATATCCCACAACACCTTACTATTACATAACAAAGAAAGTGTGAAAATGTGGGTTATCAAATGAATAAATTCAATTAAAAAAATGAGTTTGAAAACGGATCATTGAATGTACTTTGGATCACCATCTTTCATCAATGCTAAAAGTCTATTTGGCAATGATTTTATAAAGTGTTTCTACTCCTATTTTTTCAACCCAAAAATAGGCATATTTAAGACTGAATAGAAGCATGTAAATAAAAGCTTTCAACAATCAATTTTTGGAGACTAGTTCTTTAAAGAATTGATCTCAATTATTTTTACAAATAAAATTGTGTTGGTAAATTTAAATATGAAAAAATAATTTTTTTAGTTTATTCTAAACAAATGTATTATGTATTTTAGTATGATGTGAAAGTTCCAACACACAGACACACAAGATCCATTCAATATGAAGTTTCTTATAGTGTTGATTTTGTATGGTCCTGACATTTAAATCTAAGCCATTGAATTTTATAATTTTGGAACATTAAAAGGGGGAAAAAGATGAGTTAGTACCTGGTCACACAAATTGACACATTTGAATGGGCCCTAAATCTCAATCAAATATCTAACTCACTTCAGTTCATGCGCATCTTTTCACTGCCCTCCTCCACAATATTTTTTAAGCAGTCTAAAAACAGAGCCGACTGTACCAGGGAGGGCGCAAAATTAAATTCCATGTCTGGGTGCAATGTATCTCTGATTAATCACATGGTTGTGAACACAATTTCAAGTAGGAATGGAATGGCTTCTTATTCTACTCCTATTACATTGGTCGCTTGGCCATCAATTATTTGTTACATACTTTGTCCCCTGTGTGTCCAATTATTTCGACAATTTACCTTCAAACTACATCTAATAGAGTTATTCCAACTAACATATTCCTTGAATGTAAAGCCTCAAGTATTGGTACATGAAATTAAAAAAAAAAACAAAACAAAACAAAAGAGGCAAGGGAACAACCAATTCATTTGCTCAAGCAAGATGTCTTTTCATAGAATCAAAGTAGAAACTTTGAATCAAATGAACAAAAATGCAAACAAAAGATTGAACACTCTACAACTCAATTAATCCAAGCCAATACCAACTAAGAACAAACAGTTAAGTTTGCTAGCACCAACTAAGAGCAAATAGTTAACTTTGTCAGCACTTCAACAGTTCCTTTTGGATGTTTTCAGTAGATAACCTCAAAAGATTTATGGAACCATGGATATTAATCTCGTATAGTACATATGAGTAATTGAGGTTTGGTGCGTAGAGGAAAAAAAAGAAAAATGTTTGTTTGCTGTGATGAGCTTTTCTGTATCCATGAATATCAAACTTTCTAGCAGCAATACAGAAACTAATAAAACTATTTAGAATCTTAAACTCAAAGCTCTTGGTGTATCTAACTACATCTCTTTTAGTTCACAAAAACCGCCAAAGAGCTTTTCAGCACCACCAATCATTCCTCAGGTAAAAAACATCAATACTTATAACCTAAATAAGCCAAGCTCGCTAACTCTCTCCTTCTCAAATGTTTCAAAGTATTGATAAATAATGATCATGACACGTAAAATTCCTATGTCTGAGCTAATTGTACCGATGAAATCGGCCAACATAGTCAATGCACTAATACACATAGTGATTCGTGCTCGATTGGTGTTCCAATTGATTCAACTCAATTGATGTGCTTTGATCTCAATCCTCAGACGGGAGTAATAAACAAAATTTATAAACCTATTTCACCATATACCGGGGTAGCATTTAGCTAGCATAGTATATGATTTCATGCCTAATTGGTGTCTCAGCTGATTCGTGTCCAGCTGGTGCTCCTTGAAGGCGGGGGTAATCAACAAAATTTATAACCTATTACACCATGAACTAGGGTAGCAAAGAAAAAGCTATATAGCATAGTGGCTCTAGGATCGTTCACTGGGAAGGGTTTCAAACTGAAAATGATACCAATTCAAAGTGAATTGGTGCTGTTTCTTTGCAAGGTTAGTTTAAGAAGTAAAGCACAAACTTTGGTTGAAAAAGGTTTAGACTTAGACTAACGGCACAACGAGTACTGGAAAATTACTTATGAAGAAACATTCCTTGGAGATTCAGGTTCACAGGGGAGGTTCTCATGCAAAAGCATAGCTCCGGTCAGTTGGTTCATTTCCTCGCATTAGAGAATTAACATAAAGTCAATTCTCTAACGGTGCTGGTACAAATGCATTCCCAATTGGATTTCAGCTTTAATTCTCTCACTAATGCAACTTGCAATGGTTGAGCCTCTCACTTAGCCTTTACCATTCAAGGTGATCTTTACTTGGACTTCCTTTCACAAGCTCGCAAGAGATAACTATGGATGTCTCCTTAGAGTCCAAAAGCTTACCAAGTGTTGGCAATTCTAGAAAATCCTACCTTCAAGTCACCTCCCAGAGGCTCGTAAGAGGTAACTAGTGCATCTCCATGGATAGAGATCACTTGCCTTACCAAGTGTTGGCCCAGGTGACTCCAAGGCGTTTTAAGTTAACTAAAAACATAGAAACCATCATGGGACACACTTTCTCTTCACTCATAGCTGAAACCACAAAGCTTCTGATTCTTGCACTTGGAACTTTCCCGGCAACCTTCACTCCAAGGAACTAAAAGGTTTAGTTACTCATTCTCTGGGGAAAATTCCTCAGAGAGTGCATAACTAAGTAAATGAAAAATACAATCAAAGTGAGAAGGTAAGGTAGAGCTCAAGCTCTGTATTTTACTTTCTTTCAAACTTTTTACAAAAGGTTCATCACCCTCAGAACAGGCTCCTCGGCTCTATTTATATCAAAATTACATTAATAGCTATTATGGATATTTAGCCTTTTTCCTAACTTAAAGCTAAGGAATCTATAATTGGTGGCTTACAAGTAGAGTTTGGGATTTAGGCAACAAAAATCTGAAGAAAAATATCTCCAAGTGTCGGTTACAATATCGGGAAGCATAAGGACCATTTCGCAAGTGAAAATGAGGTCTGCGAGATTTCGCAAATGTACAAAAAGGGCTGCGAAATTTCTTCGTAGCAACCAACTGATTTCGCACCGCTGCGAAATGGTCTTTCAACTTGTGGTGTTTGGCTTTCATTGCGTCGTGAAACTTCAGGGGAAATCCATAGTACTATGTAAAAAGGCTGCGAAATAATTCCGCAACAAAAGGGTGATTTCGCAATGCTGTGCAAAATCCTTCCTTTTGCTTGGAGTGATTGGCTTCCAACGGCTGTAACTCCTTCATTTCAACTTTGAATTGCATACCGTTTGAAGCATTGGATTGTTGACTTCATAAGATTTAAAATGACATATAGCATGCATAAATTGGACTTCAGGAAGTGCTCCAAAAGTAGCTAACACGACTATCATCAAGAATGCTTCATGACAGATTTCTCTTTGTTTCCCCTCCTTGTATTCAACTTTGCTTATGGCAAAAGGGCTTCAAAGATTTGATTCTTCATGCCTCTGAGCTTCCGATTGCTTTTCCATGGATTCCAAATAACTCTCCTCAATCTCATATTGCTTTGGTGATCAAAAAGCTATCAAAACACCAAAACCTAAGACAATTTGATTAGAATTGATTGCAAAGGGGCCTTAACATGTTAATTGGGTTAAAAGGAAATAACTATTACTCAAAAGTGTTTAAAAGGATTATTACAAGCTATCAAATAGCACTTTGAGTAGTAATCACTCACCCAACTGACATATGCTAGTCCCTTAGCAATGAAGGAGAGAAAAAATAAAATAAGCAATACTATAATTTACAACATCATGCTAATCACTTCAAAAAAAATGTTTAAGTGGCATGACTGACAAACTCTCACATGGGACATTAAAGAAAACAAAACTCAAACTTCAATAGAAGCTATCAAAAACTTTGCTAAATACCATGATCAAGGGAATGCATTATGCAAATTGAAGTTTTAAAATCATTTCACTTCCAAAGAACCAAACTTATTCTTCCACAAATCTAAGTGTAAGATGATAGCTTTCGAATATAACATGCTAACTAATCTCTCCCCCAACCTATCTCTTTTCAACACTTAGCAACTGACCAAATTCAATAGGCAGAGAGCACACCTTTTTTTTTTTTTAGAAGGTATAAGGCTTAAGGGGCATTCTTTTCTATTTTGTCCATGTAACGGGGGTCCATCGATGACTCCCAACCAATTAAGGTTTAGGGCATCAAGCTTTAAGGATCTTTCAACCACTAACTCCTCGATTTTACTCGGACTTTTTCATATACCCTTGCGCCTACCATATGCTAACTCCACCTATCCACCCTTGTAACGAGCATTGAGGTCGGTGATCCACCAATTAAGCTTAGGCACCAGGTTTAAAGATTTTCACCATATACCTCTCAGACCTTGTCAGGTTTCAAGGCAGTAAACATTTTCTTTTTTTTTTTTCTTTTTCAAAGGCTCATTGACCTTTCATAGGGTGTCTCAATATTATTAAAATGAGGTCAAAGGTACCAAGTCCCAAAATTTTCTAAGTCAAGGGGGAAATAGTTTTTCATCTTATAATCAGAATCTATTGTGCACAGTGTGTGAATAGCTTAAAGTGGAAGAACTAAGGTTGAATTCAATAGAAGTTTCAACAATTGAACCACTTTAGCAAGCATAATCCAAACTCTAAGTTAGATGAAAAGCAAAAGTTCAGTTTCTCCTATTTTAATTTGAAAGTTTTTCCTCATAATCCATGGAGATTAAAGTAAAAAGCAACTAAAAAAAAAACTAATTTACTAAGCAAGGCTGAATTATCAAAATAACTTAGCATACTTCCTTCCTCATTTCTCTCCCCCCCCCCCCCCCAACCGAGCTGAGCATTGTCCTCAATGTGATATGGGTGATTGAAATTATAGGGAGGAAGTGGTGCCTCCTGAGTGATATCAATTTCGAATACTGATTGGAGAAACCACATGTTTCAAAAAGAATAAAAGGTGTGAGGAAAGGAAATAAGAATAAATTAATGCTAAGAGTTAACAAAAAACTAGATTTGTATTACTTTAATCATTTGAGTACAGTTGGAAAGGAAGTAATACAAGTAATCCAAGTAATCCCCATATATGATATCAAAATGAGGGGGATTTCATATGAGACTAACTAAAACGAAATACACAAAGGAAATATATAATAGATATATATATATATATATATATATATATATATATATATATATATATATCAGATAGGAGGATGATGCTGGAGCTGATGGCTTAGGCAGATGGCTCTGCCTCTTCAGTGACTAACTCATGAGGGGCCTGAGGCTCTGAGGCCTGTGAGGGTGGCACTACAGTGGTGGGAGTGAGATGCTCAGCAGCTGCTGGGAGACCGAGATGATGCTGAAGCTGCCTCAAGATGGCAGTGTGCTGAGCCTGGGTGGTCATCATCTGCTCCTGGCGAGCTCTCAAAGCTGCCATCTCCTGAGCAAGGGTGCTCTGAGATGCTGTCAAGGTTTGCAATGCATGGCATAAATCTCTATACTCAGAGATAGGAATGGACATCCTTGGCTCAGCTGAAGTAGAGAGCTGTGATGAGGCTGGAGTGACTGGAGGGGCTCTGGCTATGGTAGGAGAAGCAACAGGTATACCCTCAAGTATAAGACGTGGAAATGCTCTCCTAGCAACTGGTATCTGAGCTGGCTGTGGGAGCTCTGGCTGCTCCATTCTATATACTGTCATGTTGCTCCACTTGTCGAAAGTAAAAACCTCTCGACATATCCGCTTGCGCTCTAGCTGAGGATCTGATGGATACCCCAGATGCTCAAGAATCTGACATAGCAGTCGCGGAAAGAGAAGTGGAATGACATCAGCTCACGGCAACTTCTTCTTATGCACCTTCTCTTCAAAGTAGAGAAGGGCAGCCATGATTAAGTGGTGAGGGCCAAAAAAGTATCCCTCAGAAATCCTGAACAAAGCCTCCAAAAGAACTCCTCTCCTCCGAGTCCAATGCTGGTGTGGATAAATATTATGACGCAAGAGTGCATCAATGAGAAACATCCTTGGAGGAAGTTCTCCCCTTAATAGATGTGGATTTGTAGAAGCTCCCCTAGACAGGATATGCACCATTTCCAGCTGAGTGGGACTAGCCCATGCTTTGTAATCATCAAAATGGCTTGGCTCGTATGGTATATGCAGGGCCTCTGCTATATGGCGAGCTCCTAGAATGCCATGTCGACCATCAATAGTAAAATATATTAAGGTGGGATCTCTGACCTGCTGAGTAGTCATGGACTGATAAAAATCCATGGCTACTCTGGGATAGAAGAAGTCTCATGGGGTTAGCAGCTGCTCCATGTGATGTCTGCGCAACAATTGGAATGACCCTTCAAGCTCCGACCGCAATTGGAATACGGCTGTGTCAAAACACAGCTCAGAATGAAATGGCCGAGCTCGACAGTCCAAATTGCCTTCAATTGGTGGTTAAGTGAGCATCGGACGCCTGAGTATCACTTCAGGAGCTGTCCCGGACGGAATTTGGGGCTCAGAAGGTGGCGGCTGGCTTGCTTGAGGCTTCGCCGGCGGTGCCGGAGATGGCACCGGAGAGGGCTCTGGAGAGGGAACAGGGGACTGCTCTGTCAAGTCGATGGGTTTCGAGCTTTCCACTCTGGCTCTTTTTTGCAGGGGACGGCCCCCTGACCTGGTGAGATAACGCCTCGTCGGAGGCGCCTGAACTACGGGCTTGGCTGGGCGCTTCTGTGGTGCGAGCTTGGCCGGAGGTACAATAGCTTCTGGCCGCGGCGGCTCAGAGGTAGAGGCTTGAACAGGTGCCTCGCGCGGTGTTCGCTTTCGAGCGGAAGGAGAGGAAGATTTAGCTCCTTTGGTTGTGTTATTACGAATTGACGAGGTTTGGGCGGTGGTGATGCTCGGAAGGGATGACCGGAGGTGCGCGCGGCGTCGGGCTATGGAGATGAGGTGAACAGACGGTTGTTGCGACTTTTCCTCTTTCTGAAATCCTTTCGCAGCTCAAATGATCAGTATTTATAAAGAATAATGGAATATTAAAGGTCATCTTGGATTTCGCAGCAAAATTGGGGGTTTCGCAAGAGAAAACCACTTTCGCAGCTGCGAAATTGAAGTCACTATACCGCGGAATGGCACTCGTGTGCCAAAAATCGGTTTCGCAGCTGCGAAACACCCTTCGGAATGGAGTTATTGCTGCGGAATTGGGGTTTTTCACGCCTTAGAGCTTCGCAGCTGCGAAATGGGGGCTCCTATGCTGCGAAGTGGCACTCGTGTGCCATTCTTGGATTCGCAGTTGCGAAAATTTTCGCAGAGGATTCAAAAGTGTTGCGAAATCATTTCGCAACAAATGGCCGTTTTCGTAGAGAATTCCTCTTTGGCTGCGAGATCTCGCAGAGCTCTTTTTCTCCTCTGTTTTTGCTCCGATTTTTCTCCGATTTTTTTCCTTTCAATTTCTTTGCATTTTCTCCCACCTGAGATCATTCAAAAAGAGAAAATTACATATAAATACACAATTTAAGATCAAAAATTAAGATCAAAAGTATGGATAAAACTTTAAAATTTACAAAACTTTTGGACTTTGGTGAAACCAAGTCCATCAAACCCTTCTTTGCTTAGGCTTTTTGTGGCTCAAGGAGGTTGATTTCCTCCTTTTCTGGTTTGAACGGCTCCATGAATGGCTTGAGACGATATCCATTGACTTTAAAGGTGTCCTTGCCATTGGAATTCAATAATTCCACTACCCCATTGATATGTTGATTCATGCCTAATTGGTGTCTCAGCTGGTTCGTGTCCAGCTGGTGCTCCTTGATGGGGAGTAATCAACAAATATTTATAACCTATTACACCATAACTAGGTAGCAAATACAAAGCTACTATAGCATAGTGGCTCTAGGATCGTTCACTGGGAAGGGTACTCAAAGTTGAAAATGATACCAATTCAAAGTGAATTGGTGCTGTTTCATTTCAAATTAGCTTAAGGAATAAAACACAAACTTTGGTTGAAAAAGGTTTGAACTTAGATTAACAACACAACAAGTGATGAAAAATTAACTTAAGAAGAAACATTCCTTGGAGATTCAGGATCACAGGGAGGTTCCTCATGCAAAAGCAAGCTCCGGTCACTTGGTTCAATTCCTCACATTAGAGAATTAACATAAAGTCATTCTTTAACAGTTGCACAAATGCATTCCTCAATTGGATTTCAGCTTTAATTCTCTCACTGATGCAACTTGCAATGGTTTGAGCCTCTCACTAGCCTTTACCATTCAAGGTGATCTTTAACCTTGGATTACCCGTCAAAGCTCGCAAGAGGTAACTAATGGATGTCTCCTAAGAGTCCAAAAGCTTACCAAGTGTTGGCTATTCTAGAAAATCCTACCTTCAAGTCACCTCCCAGAGGCTCGCAAGGGGTAAACTAGTGCATCTCCATGGATAGAGATCACTTGCCTTACCAAGTGTTGGCCCAGGTGACTCCAAGGCGTTTTAAGTTAACTAAAAATGTAGAAACCATTCACGGGACACACTTTCTCTTCATTCATAGCTGAAACCACAAAGCTTCTGATTCTTGCACTTGGAACCTTTCCCGGCAACCTTAACTCCAAGGAACTCTAAAAAGTTTAGTTACTCATTCTCTGGGGAAAGCTCCTCAGAGAGTGCATAACTTAGTAAATAAGTAAAAACACAATCAAAGAAGAAAGGTAAGTAGGAAAAGAGCTAAGCTCTGTATTTTTTTCTTTGAAACTTTACAAAAGGTCATCACCCCTAACACCCTCAGAACAGGCTCCTCGGGCTCTCTTTATACCAAAATCACATTAATCAACTATTACATTGATATTTTAGCCAAATTCCTAACTTAAAACTAAGGAATCCTATCATTGGTGGACTTACAAGGAGAATTTGGGCATTTAGGCAAAAAAATCTAATGAAAAATATCTCCAAGTGTCGGTTACAAATATCGGGAAGCACTCAGGACCACTTCGCAGGTGAAAAGTGAGGTCTGCGAAATTTCGCAGGTGCACAAGAAGAGCTGCGAAATTTCTTCATAGCATCCTGCTGATTCAACACCTTTGCAAAGTGGACTTCCATCTTGTGGTGTTTGGCTTCCATCGCGGCGTGAAGCTTCAGGGGAATCTATAGCACTGTGCAAAAAGGCTGCGAAATCATTCCGCAACAAAAGGCTGATTCCGCAACATTTCTGAAGCTTCCTTCAGCTTGGAGCAGTTGTCTTCCAAAGGCTGTAGCTTCCTCATTTCAATCCAAATTGCATACGGTTTGAGGCATTGGATTGTTGACTTCCTAAGATTTCAAATGACATATTGTATGCATAAATTGGACATCAGGAAGTGCTCCAAAAGTAGCTGCAGTGACTGTCATCAAGAATGCTCCATGACTGTTTCTCTTTGCTTCCCTTTGCATTCCACTTTGCCTATGGAAAAAGATGCTTCAAAGCTTTGATTCTTCATGCCTCTAAGCTTCCCATTGCTTGCCAAGGATTCCATATAACTCTCCTCAATCTCATAATGCTTTGGTGATCAAAATACTAACAAAAACACCAAAACTTACACAATTTGATTAGAATTAATTGAAAGGGGCCTTAACATGCTAATTGGGTTAAAAGGCACTAACTACTACTCAAAAGTGTTTAAAAGGATTAATTAAAAGCTATCAAATAGCACTTTTTGAGTAGTAATCATATGTACTTGATGGATAATGAAAGGACCTATCCACCTTGACTTGAGCTTTCCAGGAAAGATATGGAGTCTTGTGTCATAGAGTAGAACTCTTTGTCATTTCTGGAATTCCTTGTTGGAAATTAGTTGATCATGCCACTTCTTCATCCTCTGTTTTGCAACTTTGGAATTGATGTAAGCATCATTTCTTAATTCCTCCATCTCATTAAGGTCTAAGCTCCTCTTTGCTCCTGCTCTGATCAAGTCCATATTCAACTTTTTGATTGCCCACCAAGCTTTGTATTCAACTTCCATAGGGAGATGACACGCTTTGCCATATACAAGACGATAGGGGGACATGCCAAGAATAGTCTTATAAGCTGTTCGATATGCCCATAATGAATCATGAAGCTTAATAGACTAATCTTTTCTGCTTGAACTCACCACTTTCATCAATATGTTCTTTATTTCCCTGTTTGCTAGCTCAACTTGCCCGGAAGTCTGTGGATGATAAGGTGTAGCTACCTTATGCTTCACTCCATACTTGGCTAATAAACTTTCAAAAGGCTTGTTGCAAAAATGAGAACCTCCATCACTGATTATAGCTTTGGGCACCCCGAATCTTGCAAAAATGTTCTCTTTCAGAAACTTGAGAACCACTCTATGATCATTTTGTTTACAGGGGACTGCCTCAACCCATTTAGAAACATAATCCACCCCCACCAAGATATAGGAATTACCAAAAGACATTGGAAAAGGTCCCATAAAGTCAATGCCCCATACATCAAATAGCTCAACTATTAGTATGGGATTCATTGGCATTTGATTTCTTTTTGTTAGCTTTCCAAGCCTTTGGCATCTATCACAACTTCTACACATGATGTGGGCATCTTTGAAAAGAGATGGCCAAGTAAACCCTGATTGCAACACCTTCATAGCTGTTTTCTGAGAGGCAAAGTGGCCTCCACATGCATTCTCATGACAATGGTTTAGAATTCCCTGTTGCTCTTCCTCAGGCACACACTTCCTTATGATCTGATCTGCACAATATTTAAAAAGGAAAGGCTCTTCCCAATAATAAGCATGGATTTTTGCAAAGAAGTGCTTCCTGTCCTGTGCATTCCACTCACTTGGAATTTCACCAGTAACTAAATAATTAGCAATGTGAGCATACCAAGGAGTTTTTACTAGAAACATAAGTGATTCCTCAGGAAAGTCATCATTAATAGGCAAGGCATGAGAATTATGTGCTATAGCTAACCTTGAGAGGTGGTCAGCTACCACATTCTCCACTCCTTTCTTATCTCTGATTTGGAGATCGAATTCTTGTAACAAAAGAATCCATCTTATCAACCTTGCTTTTTGCATCTTGCTTTGTCAATAAATACTTCAAGGCTGAATGGTCAGTGAAAACAATGATGAAAGACCTACCAAATAAGCACGAAATTTGTCCAAGGCAAATACCACAGCTAACAATTCTTTCTCTGTAGTTGTGTAGTTCCTTTGAGCTTCGTTCAATGTTTTGCTTGCATAGTAGATCACATAGGGCTTCCCATCTTCTCTTTGACCAAGCACAGCTCCTATAGCAAAGTCACTGGCATCACACATTAGTTCAAAAGGTAGTTGCCAGTTAGGGGCCCTCACTATTGGAGTTGTTGTTAAAAATTTCTTCAGTTGGTCAAAGCTATTTTGACATCTTTCATCCCATACAAACTTAGCATCCTTAGCTAACAGCTCACAAAGAGGTTTTGAAAGCTTTGAAAAATCTTTGATGAACCTCCTATAGAAACCTGCATGGCCAAGGAACTGCCTTACTCCTTTTACAGTTTGTTGGGGATGGTAATTTGACAATAAGCTCCACCTTTGCTTTATCAACTTCAATGCCTTTTCGAGATGATATGGCCAAGGACAATTCCTTGACGTACCATAAAATGGCATTTCTCCCAATTGAGCACCAAGTCTTTTTCAATGCATCTGTGAAGAACCGCTTCCAAATTGACTAAGCATTCCTCAAATGTACCTCCATATACGGTGATGTCATCCATGAAAACCTCCATAATTCGCTCCACCATATCACTGAAGATACTCAACATACATCTTTGGAATGTTGCAGGTGCATTGCATAAACCAAAAGGCATTCTTCTGTAAGCATATGTTCCAAATGGACATGTAAAAGTGGTATTTTCCTGATCTTCCACAGCAATTTCAATTTGAAAATACCCTGAATACCCGTCAAAAAACAGTAGAACGGATGGCCAGAGACTCTCTCCAACACTTGATCAATAAATGGCAATGGAAAATGATCTTTCCTGGTTACTGCATTCAACTTTCTATAATCAATACACACCCTCCACCCTGAAGTGAGGCGCGTAGTGATTTCTTCTCCTTCTTCATTCTGAACCACAGTAATCCCTGACTTCTTTGGTACCACTTGAGTAGGACTCACCCAAGAACTATCAGATATAGGGTAAATGATACCTGCTTGAAGTAGCTTCAGCACCTCAGCTCGCACAACCTCTTGTAAATGAGGATTCAATCTTCTTTGAAGTTGACGAATTGGCTTAGCTTCCTCCTCCATATATATATGATGCGTGCAGACTAAAGGACTAATGCCTTTCAAATTAGATATTTGTCATCCTATTGCTTTCTTACACCGCTTGAGAATTTCCAGTAAACACTTCTCTTGATGACTGGTCAGAGATGAAGATATTACGACAGGACATTGATTATTTTCTTCAAGGTATGTGTATTTCAGCTCTGCGGGTAGAGGCTTCAAATTGAGTTTTGGGGTCTCTTTTTCAGCATCAACTCCTTCTTTTTTATTGAACAAAGGTAGAATCTCTTCTATCCTCCTCCAACTTTGTAAAGTAGCTAGAACATTAGGGGGTTCAGACAAACCTTCCTCACAATCCGCAAAACTTTCATTCAGCTTGTTTTGCATATTCTGATTGCAGTACTCTTCTACTAGAGTGTCAATAATGCACACCTCTTCTGGACCCTCTTCTTCTTCCGGAGTGATTTGCTTTTTAGACATATAAAAAATGGTGAGATCAAGTGTCATGTTGCCAAAAGTGAGTTGCATGAGCCCATTCCTACAGTTAATGATTGCATTTGAGGTAGCAAGGAATGGCCTTCCCAGGATGATAGGAACTAAATTAGCTTCCTTTACAGTAGGATCCGTATCAAGAACAATAAAATCCACCGGATAGTAGAAATTATCAACTTGAACTAAGACATCCTCAATTACTCCCCTGGGAATTTTTACTGATCTATCTACTAAAGATAGAGTGATTGTTGTTGGCTTCAACTCACCAAGTCCCAATTGCTTATAGACAGTATATGGAAGCAAATTAACACTTGCTCCCAAGTCTAATAAAGCTTTCTCTACTACCTTTCCTCCAATCATGACTGAAATGGTAGGACTTCCCGGATCTTTGTACTTCAAAGGAGACTTACATTGTAAGATTGCACTTACTTACTCAGTCAAGAAGGCTTTCTTATTTACAGTCAACCCTCTTTTGATAGTACACAAGTCCTTTAGGAATTTTGCATATGTTGGAACTTGTTTAATCATATCCAACAGTGGGATATTGACTTTAACTTGCCTCAATACTTCAAGAATTTCAGCTGCATTTCTAATCCCCTTTTTCCCATGCAATGCTTGAGGAAAAGGTGGAGAAGTTGATTTCTTCAGCATTTCTTCCTTCAGAAGTTCCTTCTCTGGATTTGCATTCATTGTTGAATCATAGTCCTCTTTCTTTTCACCGATCTCTCCCTTTTTGTCTTCCATTTCCTCCCCTTTCATTGTCTCTTCTTCTTCTTCCTCCACATGTGGCTTAGGTGGTGGCTGCTCAATTTTTTTACCACTCCTTAGAGTGATTCTCCCTCATGGCTTTCCACTTCATGGACACCCTTGGGGTTTTGGTGGGGTTGAGAAGGAAATCTTCCCTTTTCTTGCACTGTATTCAAATTTGTGAGCCTTGATATTGAGTATTGGAGATTATCTATCTTTTGGGTTATATCATTTTGCATTCCATCCATCCTTTTGTTCATAGTACTCTCTACTCTGTCAATTCTTTGATTAAGTTGAGCATTGATGGCTTTTTATTCTCCAACAAAATCTCCCACTACCTTGCTGAGATTCAATATTGATTGTTCAAGACTTGAAGATTGTTGAAATGGTTGATCTGGCTGTTGGTACTGAGGTGCTCTAGGCTTCCATGAAAAATTTGGATGATTCCTCTAACTTGAGTTGTAAGTATTTCCATAGGGCGCATTGTTATTGGGCTTGAATTGTCCAACAACATTTGCTTGATCTCCAAACATTTCCCTTTCAGCTGAAATTGTAGGGCATTCCTCCACCAAGTGTTCATAGGATTGACAATTAGGACAAAGCTTCATTTGCACTGGTGCTTCAGCAACAGCTTGCACTTCATGCATCTTTTTCAGTTCCAGCTCCTCCAATCTTCTTATCACAGCTGCAAACTTTGCTTTCGTATCATCCTCTTCTTTCAAGGTATACATCCCAGCCTTAGCATTGTAAGCACTCAGTTGAGATTTCATCTTTCCCACTTCTCCTTTGATTGGTTCATCCCATCCCCGTGAAACTTCAGCTACATAATTCAAGAAATCCATAGCTTCCTCTGGATTTTTGCTCATGAAATCTCCTCCACACATTGTTTCCAGGAGTTGCTTCATTGAGGACGACATCCCATCATAAAAATAGCTCACTAATAGCCAAGTATCAAAGCCGTGGTGAAGACAAGCATTTATAGCTTCCATATATCTTTCCCAACACTCATAAAATTTCTCATTCTCTTTAGTTGAGAAGTTTGAAATTTGCCTTTTCAAGCCATTTGTTCTATGAGTGGGAAAGAATTTCTTAAGGAATTCAGCTTGTAAGTCAGTCCAAGTACGGATACTCCTTGGCCTTAAAGAATTAAGCCAAATTTTGGCTTTATCCTTTAAAGTAAAAGGAAATAACTTAAGCCTCATCAAATCAATTGAAGCTCCTCCCTCTTGGAATGTATTACAAACATCTTCAAATTTCTTGATATGTGCATAGGGATTCTCACTTTCCATCCCATGGAAAGTTGGTAGAAGTGGAACAATATACGGTCTGATCACTAGCTGCTCTGTAAGAGGCACTATACATGATGGTGCACTCATACGAGGTGGATGCATGCGGTCCCTCATTGATCTAAATTCATTGAGATTGTCTTGACAACCTTGGTGACTATGCTGATCTTCAGGTGTAGTTTCCATGATATTCAAGCTCAATTCCAATTCCTTAGTATGAGGTGTATCACTTTTAACAAGCCTTCCTCCACTGCCACGTATCCACTTTGGCATACACAACTAGTATCTATCTGCAACTAAAATGAAAAACAAAGGACAACAAAAGAAAACAGGGCTACAAATACAAAATAAAAACTAAGCTGAATTTAAAAGCTAAATTTAGATTATGAATAAGTAAAACGAAAAATTGAGAATTAATAAAGCTAAAGAAACATTACCAAACTTGTGATGAAAATCACAAGTACACTGAAATAATATCACTATAAACTTGACATAATCCCCGGCAACGGCGCCATTTGATTCATGCGTAATTGGTGTCTCAACTGATTTGTGTCCAGCTGGTGCTCCTTGATGGCGAGAGTAATCAACAAAATTTATAACCTATTACACCATGAACTAGGGTAGCAAAGAAAAAGCTACTATAACATAGTGGCTCTAGGATCGTTCACTGGGAAGGGTTTTCAAACTGAAAATGATACCAATTCAAAGTGAATTGGTGCTGTTTCTTTGCAAGGTTAGTTTAAGAAGTAAAACACAAACTTTGGTTGAAAAAGGTTTAGACTTAGACTAACGGCACAACGAGTACTGGAAATTACTTATGAAGAAAAACATTCCTTGGAGATTCAAGTTCACAGGGGAGGTTCCTCATGCAAAAGCATAGCTCCGGTCAGTTGGTTCATTTCCTCGTATTAGAGAATTAACATAAAGTCAATTCTCTAATCGGTGCTGGTACAAATGTATTCCCCAATTGGATTTCAGCTTTAATTCTCTCACTAATGCAACTTGCAATGGTTCGAGCCTCTCACTTAGCCTTTACCATTCAAGGTGATCTTTAACCTTGGACTTCCTTTCACAAGCTCGCAAGAGATAACTAATGGATGTCTCCTTAGAGTCCAAAAGCTTACCAAGTGTTGGCAATTCTAAAAAATCCTACCTTCAAGTCACCTCCTAGAGGCTCGCAAGAGGTAAACTAGTGCATCTCCATGGATAGAGATCACTTGCCTTACCAAGTGTTGGCCCAGGTGACTCCAAGGCGTTTTAAGTTAACTAAAAACATAGAAACCATCCATGGGACACACTTTCTCTTCACTCATAGCTGAAACCACAAAGCTTCTGATTCTTGCACTTGGAACCTTTCTCGGCAACCTTCACTCCAAGGAACTAAAAGGTTTAGTTACTCATTCTCTGGGGAAAATTCCTTAGAGAGTGCATAACTAAGTAAATGAAAAATACAATCAAAGTGAGAAGGTAAGGTAGAGCTCAAGCTCTGTATTTTACTTTCTTTCAAACTTTTTAAAAAAGGTTCATCACCCTCAGAACAGGCTCCTCGGGCTCTATTTATATCAAAATTACAATAATAGCTATTACATGAATATTTAGCCTTTTTCCTAACTTAAAAGCTAAGGAATCCTATAATTGGTGGCTTACAAGGAGAGTTTGGGGATTTAGGCAACAAAAATCTGAAGAAAAATATCTCCAAGTGTCGCTTACAAATATCGGGAAGCACTAAGGACCATTTCGCAGGTGAAAATGAGGTCTGCGAGATTTCGTAGATGTACAAAAAGGGCTGCGAAATTTCTTCGTAGCAACCAGCTGATTCGCACCGCTGCGAAATGGTCTTTCAGCTTGTGGTGTTTGGCTTCCATCGCGTCATGAAACTTCAGGGGAAATCCATAGCACTGTGCAAAAAGGCTGCGAAATAATTCCGCAACAAAAGGGTGATTTCGCAATGCTGTGCAAAATCCTTCCTTCTGCTTGGAGTGATCGGCTTCCAACGGCTTTAACTCCTTCATTTCAACTCCGAATTGCGTACCGTTTGAAGCATTGGATTGTTGACTTCCTAAGCTTTAAAATGACATATAGCATGCATAAATTGGACTTCATAAAGTGCTCCAAAAGTAGCTGACACAACTGTCATCAAGAATGCTTCATGACAGATTTCTCTTTGCTTCCCCTCCTTGTATTTCAACTTTGCTTATGGCAAAAGGGCTTCAAAGCTTTGATTCTTCATGCCTCTGAGCTTCCCATTGCTTTTCCATGGATTCCAAATAACTCTCCTCAATCTCATATTGCTTTGGTGATAAAAAAGCTATCAAAACACCAAAACTTAAGACAATTTGATTAGAATTGATTGCAAAGGGGCCCTAACATGTTAATTGGGTTAAAAGGCAATAACTACTACTCAAAAGTGTTTAAAAGGATTAATTACAAGCTATCAAATAACACTTTTTGAGTAGTAATCAGTATAGTGGCTATAGGATCGTCCACAGAGATGGGTTTTCACTTCGCAATTGATATTAGTTCAAAAACTAAATTGGTGCTTTTTCTTTTCTTTGTTAGCTTTAAAAGAAGACATAAGTTTGAATGAAAAAGGATGGTATTAAGCTAACCTAACATAAAGTAACTAAAATTAACTAGAAAGAAATTAGAAAGAAAGGTGTTTCTTGGGATTTCAGGTTACTAGGATTAGGTGCCAACTAGAAAGAGGGAGATTCCGGTCACTTGAATCTTTTCCTCGAATTCAGAATTTAACTTATAGTTATTTCCCGAACCGGTGTGATACAGATGCTTGCCATTAATGGTTTCAATGCTAAATCCCTCTCACTGATACACCTTGTAATGGCTCGTACCTCTCACCTAGTATTTGCCATTCAAGGTGATCCTTAGCATCGGATCATCCTTCACAAGCAAACAAGAGATAACAATTAGACCTCCATGGAGCAAGATTGCAAGCAATAAGAATCCATGGAATCCGAAAGCTTACCAAGTATTGGCTATTCATGGTAATCCTAGTTAACTAAAAATATAAAAACCAAAAACGGATCACTCTTTCTCTTCATTAAAAACAGAAACAACAAAATCTCACACTTATGTAGTTGGAACCTTACTTAGCTTCCTTCA
The DNA here is from genome assembly GCF_004353265.1 of Vitis riparia. NCBI lineage: Eukaryota > Viridiplantae > Streptophyta > Magnoliopsida > Vitales > Vitaceae > Vitis > Vitis riparia. Next base: position 15,255,128 of record NC_048448.1, read on the forward strand.
CCCAAAAACAAAAGCCTACCCACTCATCCTCTGAGAAAACATCTCAGAGAATGTTTGGCTAGCAAGAAAATGAAAATGAAAGAGAAGGAAAAACAGAGCAAGACTCTGTATATTCTATATATTGATCAATTCTACATACTTCTATATCTATATATTTTACAATGGATGCAAGAGAATATATATAGAGAAGTTTTTCCAACCTTCCTAGCTAAGAAATCTTATGGTTGGTGGATTACAAGGAGAAGAATGGAAATTTATACAAAAATATCTGAAGAAAAGATCTAAAAGAGTCGGTGCACAAATATCCCAGTTCGCATGTAGATTTCGCATGTTGCATGGTGACTTGCGAAAATCTCGCAAGTTGATTTCGCAACTTGGAATCCATTTTCGCACGTTGAGCTCCAAGTTCGCAAGTTGCAAAATCACTTTCGCAAGTTGGGCTTCTCTGTGACTGTGCGGCTGTATTCCATTTCCATTTTGCAAGGTAGGCTTTAATTTCGCACGTTGGAGTTCCAAATTCGCAAGATGCGAATTTGTCCTTCAGCTGGATGCAGTTGTCTTGCAAAGGCCATATCTTCCTCATTTCAGCTCTAATTTGTACATCGTTTGAAGCGTTGGATTTTTGACTTCCTGAGCTTTGAAATGGTATATAGCATGTAGAAAATGGACTTCGGAAAGTGCTCCAAAAGTGTAAAATAAGACTGCAACTGCTGTCCTCTATTTTCTTCACTCTGTTTTTCCTCTCTCCGTTGTTCTTTCCTTGCATACTTTGAACGACTTTGGCAAAGGGCTATGGAGCTCCAAAGCTTGGTTCTTCATGAATTTGAGCTTCCAAAGGCTTTGCCATGAACTATATACAGCTCTCCCTCATTCTTGGATTGCTTTGGTGTAGCTAAAAGCTATCAAAAACACCAAAACTTAACACAATTTGATTAGAAACGATTGCAAGGGTCCTTAACATGTCAATTGAGTTAAAAGGTAATAATTACTACTCAAGAGTGTTTAAAGAGTTAATTACAAGCTACAAAATAGCATTTTTTGAGTAGTAATCACATAGCACCGAAGACTGCAGCATTGGGTATGCATCGATTTAGCTTTGTCTGCAAGTTGGCCTCCTAATGCCCAAGCATCACCATTTCTTGTTCCTGCAAAATCATAAAAAATTCAACTGATGGCCACCAATTGTAACTAACAAATATTCCTTATAATCTATATTCATATGACTAAACAAACTCGTATGGTACAATAGTGTGTTCCTCTATGATTTGTGCAAATTAGACACAATAGCTAAACTCTTTGGTAAGTTAATACAACATCAAACTAAAATGGGGAGACAAGGGAAGGTCCAAGACAACATCAGTCTCAAAGACATAGACTGAATGGCAGGACAAAATGTGCCAGATGGTTAAGACTGTATTGTTTAATGAAGTGCTACTACTAATGCATATAACTTGCTAAGCGAGGTATACACAGAATGTAAAGTTAAGAAACTGAACTAAAAGAGAATAGTTTTCTGTATACTTCTTTCAAGGTCCGGAAAACAACTATCATTTGCTTATGCCTCTCTTTCACTCTTTTCAAATGGGGTTTAGTTCACTAGAAACATTTTTTTCAACCCCACAAACCAATTACGCATTGATTACCGATAAAATATATTAGTATTAAAAAAAATCTTAAAAAATAATTAATATTCACATAGTTGATAATATTTCAGATCCTCTTTATAGTATTTTGAGCACCACCTGATTCTAGATTATGTTCCAAATATATATACAATATTTACCAATAAAAAGATTAGGTAGGGTACCCATTATAGGATTAAGAAGCAATATTATATAGTACAGGGAGCCCAAAAAATTAATATCTTAGTTAAAACTAACATCTTAAAAAGTATGTTAGCATGTGCTTCGTAGGGACAAAAAATAAATAGCAAACTGGGTTTGGTTAAAGTAGAAGAAAAAACAATAAAGACCCCTATATGCAGGCAAGTAATAGATGACTAGTGATTAGTCATTTACAATGCCTTGCACATCATCAAGTCAATGTACCTATGGTTCCCATAATTGAAATCTCCTAGTGAAAAAGATTGGGCCCATTGAGCATGTGTACTGGAGATTGGGATAGGATGCTGACCCCCCAAGGTAAATACATGAAAGCAGGAACTATGATAATTGCTTTTAACACAATTTAACAAGTCACATACTATTAAAACATCCTTAACCCCAAAAGAAAACCCTCATTTCAATAACCGAACAAAAATAGTGTAGAAATGGAATGAAAAAATTAAGAAAAGTATAGTCCCAAAAAAATTCATACCTTGAGCTGCTTAACCACATTTGTAGCAGAGAATCTAGATACTTCAATCCAAGTTTTTTAGAAAAGTGCACAGCGGCCAACATAAAGAGTATATAGAAGAAAGCATGGAAAGGATTGGCTGCCATATCAGTTAAGCTGTAAAATATTGTCGAAGTGTGTTAATGGAGTATAATCATCATTAAGCAGAGACACTAAGAGTAGGGAAAAAAAACACAACAAATTGACAACTCAACAAACAAAAATGTATTATATAACATAGACAATATACAAGAAGTTAAAAGAAAAAAATGATCATGTTATCGTGATAGTGCAGTTATATACGAAGCAAGACCACCACCAGAGATGTATTGACCGCCCGAATATTCAGATTCCTTCAACTTCCCTAAGAGATTTACAAGGAAATTTCCACTGTACCTTCTATGCAACAACTATAAGAAATAAAATTGTTAGTATAACACCAAAAGAAATTGACTGCAACTCATGTATACAAGCTTAAAGCTCAAGTACCTAAGATATAAAGTAAATGTTGGAAACAAGAGCAAATTGTAGAATGATGGGCATGTTGGAGGTGTAGAACAACTTAATAGGATATGAACCCTGTTGTCCACGAGCATTCTTTGACCTCACAGGAAAAACCACCTGGAACCCTTGGAAGTAGATAACAATAAGGAAGATCAAGACCATTGCAAGAAAATTTGTCATATTTGGAAGGTTCTGCAGATAGAAAGCCTCCTATAGAGGCCAAACCTTATCTATCCAAGTTATTAGTAGATGGAAGCAATAACAACACCTTCAAGTTCAGCTCCATGACCAGTATTAATAGTAGTGGGGCTAAAAGCCTTCTAGATGATGTTTTCACTACCAATCAATAAAAACAATTATCACTATTTGACAGTAGAGTTAATGGTTAACCCAGAAATGAGACCACCATTCACCAAACACTGCCTGCTAGCTAGTAAAGCTTTTTTAAATATTCCATGTTCAAATAGTATTGAGATTGGAGATTTGACTACTTCATTGCAAATAAATTCCATTTTTGAGATTTTGGCTTAAAGTGAAATACATATCAGTTAATATTATAACATTTGAATTGTTCGTATGCACAAATTGTCTTTATCTTAATCTTAGATTTCAATGCAGCATATATAAACTGTCGCTATAATAATCCACCCTGTCCAATTACACAAAGCAAAGAAGTAAAGAGACCTAGAGAAAGAGGGGGAGACTATTTTGTTCGCAAGGATCAAACTATTTATTTTAAAGACTTTTTTTTGGGAGACTATGCCACAAACTTTCTTAGTTTAATTGTGATTATTCAAACAACACACAAACAAGGGGGAAAACATAGCTTACTGCCACAAACCGCTTGTGCTTCATCACTGAAATGTGTCAAACCCATCCCTCACATTGGGCATACCTGCATGACCTTGTCTCTAGTATTGTTTGCCTCGTTCATGAGCAAGTTCACTACAAGCCTCAATCTGTATAGATGCATCTTGTCCTATACACCGCACAAAAAATCATAGCCTGGTATGAAATAACTTCCACAAAACCAATGAATAACATGTTGGTTGTGCTTACCTCCGTGAGTGAATATGCTAGTGTGGCTCCATTCCAATATTGCATGTACTTGATAACGAACATCCCACAGTCATATCTACACCACCAATTGCATTTAATTAGTTAAATACATACATTAAGCGGAAATACAACTATAGGACTACCACATAGGTCATGATATGAATTATCACAAAGAAAGTACTATACCCATTTCGTTGCTACACAATCCGAGGTTGCACATGCACGAATTTAGACACTTCCAATTGCTTGTGCATGCCATGTGCATGGAAGGCTTTATCAATCGCTTCAAATAATCTCCTTGTTACGACACTTATGCCATTATCCCTTCTAAAGGGAAATAAAATAATATTTCCACTCGTGCTACTGGAATATTGATAATGTGGATGTGCCAATGGTTGTTTTCACAAACTAGGAAGAAAAACTACATGGGGATTGAGGAAATTTCCATTACTAGATTAGTAAGGAAAAATAAGAGTTTTTATAAATGAAACGATATTTGGCGATGATTCCATTTTAACATGTATGTAGTACTAGCTCACAAGTTGAGAAATCATGTCCCACAATTTTAGCATCAAGAAACATACGACACTTGTCCCTGATTTCTTGTATTTTTTTTGCCTTATTTGAAAGGCTACCAAGCACCACCTATACAAGTTTTTTGAGGCTCAGCACATAATAGTCGATTAAAAATAATTGAGAAACACATTAAAGAAGTCTGGTTCATGCCTCATTGAGAATGATGGGTCAAAATAGTGTGATCGCGGTGGTCGTGCTTGTTCTGCATTGAGTATGCGACATACTGCTCATATAATCTGCACATATACACATGTTAATAAGTAAAAAAACAAAATGCATTGATTCGTATTTAATCTCTATGGATCAAGTAGAAACATTTAACACATACCACACTATTAACCCAACGACCTCCATTCAACGAAGAAAGCTCATCCTGTGTGATGTATACACCATGCATATAGCTCAATATCTTACTACAATGTACAAAATGCCTTATGTCAATAGCCAAAAGCTGAAAAAAAATTTGATCACATAAACAATATGTGGTGAACTAATGTGAAGTACCTCAGGTCATCGTCTTTTGCTAATGCAAAATTAGCGACCAAACTTTCTTGATGGGTGATTTTAGGAAATTGTGTAAGACATTGAGACACAAAGAGGGGTTTGCAAATGGCTGTAGGCTTGACAATCATTTTCGCTATCCGTTTATATCTTCACCTAGAGGTAAGGATAATAGGTTTGATGTTGCTGCCTTCTTCAACATTAATTCCCACCTCTCCAGGTGAATCAAAGACAGCACCATAGTTATAAAGTGCACCAGAGTGTTGGCCAAGCAATGGGGAATCGTCTATTCCTGTAGTGGTGTCATTTTCCATCGGAGAATGTGTTCTTAGTGAATCGATAGAGTGTCCCATAAATTGATCATTACAAAGATGAACATCGGTGCTGACCTCATCTTTGTGTGCTTCAACATTTACTAGTGCTTATGGTTGGGAGACTTCACAACCAGTTTGCCTTCTACTGGACTAGGAACATAGGGTCGCAACATTTTCTGCTAATGATGAAGCAAGGGTGACAAACTGTTCCAATTTTTGAATTACACCTACTTTATTGGTCTAATATATAGGGACATGGAGTATCAATTAACAAGGTCAACACAAATAATCATGGTACTCATGTTTATGTGTGCACTTAAAAAGTTATAAAGGCATGGAGTACCTCGGTTGGGTAATTGGAATGTGAACATGTTGCTTCATGTGGAGGTGCAACCATATGTACAACTGGTTGTTTTGTTTGTAGAACTTGCCCATACATAAAACAATCATTGATGATTATGTTTGAAATGAAAATTAATTATGAAACCAATCTATAATTATGGAGTTGTTCAATATGAGCATACCTGAACATGATCATACTTTCCATAAGTATGAATTTCTACTGCTAACCATTGCTTTATTTGGTCATCTGTCCATGCAACACATAGCGGGGTTCGCACTTCAACTTTAATGGACGACATGTAGAACTTGGTGATATAGAAAAGTTGTGCTATGAGAAGCAAATATAAGTGAGTTACAAAAGCCTTTTAAAGATTAGCAACTTCATAAATTAATGTGCATGACGCATATGACCTTCGTGTGAAGAGGGTGATAACACACTACCTGAATGAATAACATACAATCTCTAATGTATGTTGGGTGATTGTTACGGTAGTCCCTTATTCCATCATCTACAAATTGTAGCACAAAGTTTGCCCAATTTTTGTGGACAACGACATCACTATCCCAAATTGTGTCCCACAAGTTATGCATCCCTTTAAGTTTTGAGTTAGGGGTAAGGATAGTGGCACATGCAAATATGAGAAAGGATTTCTTGAACTCATTGCCAAATGGTATATTACACAGGTTATATTCCAATAACTGAATGTTGTATGTGCGGTTGGTCATGCCTCGCCTATTATAAACGACAATGTCCACACCATTGTCTGGAATGCCTATCACCTCATTAACATCTTTGAGAGTAACTGGGATAGCAACATTTGTTGACATATGTAATCGGTGATAACCTAGATCGTAATTGGCGATGATCCACATGATGAGTTCATAACACAACTCTTTGCAACCCAATTAGAGCAAACCCCCAAAACCCATATCAGCTATGAACTTTTTTTTTCTCCATTGGGAGTGTGTCAATGAGTGTAAGGAATTTCTTTCCTGAGCATCGAGATTTTGGAAACTTAACCTACAACATGAAATAACCAAAAAAGATTAGAAAAGGGTTGCAATATTTGAGTTATGCCTAAAGGTTCAAAGTGATAAAAAATTGTGAAACAACCGTAAGATCTTTTACCAAAGCTAATCTTGGAGGAACATGGTTTTTCCATTTCCTGTGTGTCTTGTCCATGTTTTTTTGCTAATGGAAACCTTTTTATTACTGTTTTGTGCAAGAACGGGCAATGGCAATTTTGGGGAAAAAACCCTCTACTTTGGCTTTTGATTGGGACAGTCAGCGTATCTATTGTAATAGAGTTGTACCTGAACATTAAACTGATCACATTTAAAATTGAATTCTTGATTAAAAGCATAATAACAATAAGGTCAAACAAATGTGGACTAGTAGCTCCAATTCAGTAGATTAAGTAATATTTTTTCAACCATAGTAATTGACAACATTAAATAAAATATGTATGCAATGTTGGTAGTGCACTCAATAATTCAGTCTACCTGTAGGGGTCAGGATCATAGGAAGATTCCTCCCCCCTCCCCCTTAGAAATGCATGAAATTGTCAAAAACATGACAATAAAGTCTTACACATTAGAGTACTTGACTATATCAAATTTTGAGCAGCAAGGGGGAAATGATGTATCTCATGAATGTAAGTCAGATATATTAAACAATGTGATCAAAACGTCCTCTTCACTAGACCAAAAAATGGGTCCTCGATGTCCTTGTTCTTTGGCACATTGATTTTATCAAATCAAGTAACTATGATGAGCTTCATAGATAGAATTGTGGGGCCATACCGCATTATGTATGACATTGCATAAAGCAAGCTGGAAGTCCTTGTTAGGATTACATACCAACCTAAAAGGATTTAATTTCTACGGGTTGTGGGCATAGAGGGGCACAATCCTAGTGGACACTATTTAATTGCATAAAAATAGTAGGTTCTACTCCTGCTTCTGCTCCTACTGATGTGGATTTGCATCATGCAAAGAAGCAATCTCGGGATGAAGAGTTTCAATCAACTGAATCATCGCACAACCTGGCAGAGCTATCATTGGTGTGCATGTTTCTTTCTAATTCTATTAAATGCAGGCTAAGGATATAGAACAAGTTGTTTAAATGCCTAATTTTTTTCTATACCTCATGTATATAATTTTTATTAAAATATTTTAGCATCACTAGTACAAATACAATTAAAGATGTGCGCATTTGGGAAATGTAAGTGTAGCCTAATGGAATGATGAATTAAGGAAAAGTGATTCGGATATTTTAGACATAAGTTGGGAGAGATCATTCCATCATTAATGGAACAGGAAGTTGAAGGGTATAAAAATGGGATAATGTCATGTTGACAAGTCATGGATAGAATTAGCAATACATAATTACTGACTTTTATTGAATGGAAAGGCAAAAGTGGGTTCAGACGTTTGTTCCCAAATATTTGAACTGGGGCAATTTCCATGGTACACAACAAGATAGTTCAGCTTTCTTTCTCTTATTTTGTTAATACTTTTAGCATGTATTATAAACACTAGGTTTTATGTGCAAGTTGCTTGTTCTCATAGCTGTATTCATGATTCTTAAATCAAAAGTTTAGTTGATATGAGAATAGTATTTGCAACAATGCTTTCTCAATACGAAACTATGCAACCTATTTATAGTTGTTTTATTTAATTTTTTATTTTATTTATTTTTTAATTTTAACAGATGGTTGCAGTAGGCCTTTTTACCACAACTGACAACTCTTATTGATTGAGCCTCTAATAGAGCTTCTAGCATATGCAAGAAGAAAGATGCTCAGTTTATTATACTGGTTAGAAGCCAATGTTCTCATTTGAATACTATCATCAAACATTTCTATTTATTTAATTACAATATATAAGTTGCATTTGTTTACTGATTAATCACATTATGTAAGGTGCATTTATGCTATGAACATGTGTTTCACTAAATTGAATCTATGTTAGCACAAGCCATACTTGTCAATCTGTTGTGTACCACTATCAAGCAATTTATATCAATTGTAGTACTAGTGTTTGAGTCTATTATTTTATAAGCGACTTCCACTTTTAGTAAATTATTCTCAATGTTTGTTGTTTGAGCATATGCAAGCAACATTCATGGAATATGAACACGGAATAATAGAGCCTATTATTTTTATGAAGAATACAATAATTGGAGATTTTTCGTAAAATCATTAAGGTCGACAAACGAGCCTATAACATCTACAAGAAGAAGGTTGTCTTCTAATTTGTAGTTTGGATAGTTCCCGAAGAAAAGAGTTCTCCAACCTAGTACAGTCATCCTGGTGGACACTTTCGAAACAACAATTATCAATGTATGATAAAAACCATTAATTTTAATTATTGCATTTTTACTAATGGCTTTGCAGTTCTTCAATATATTACTTTAATTTTGATAAGGGAGATTTCATTGACATAGTCACCGGCTATACTCACATGTGGCAAGAGTAGAGGAACAATTGCAAAAGGAATGAGAATTGAGCACAACTCTGGAAGCTGGAATTATTATGTCTCAAGGTCCATTGCTTATCTTAGCTATTAGTGACTTCCAAAGTTGGCCTATGTGCACATTTAACTAGTATATTAGCCCCTAGTCTTGTACCAGAATTTAACATTTAAATGTGCAGTGATTCCGAAATTGAGCAGTGAATGTAGAATGAAGAAATAAAACGAAACAAACTATGGGCCATTAAGGAGTCACAACTTAAATTTTGTCATGAATTGTGATTCCAACAAACAATTTGACACGTTGAGGTGTGGTGTTTTTAGCATATGTTATCATCAAAATAAGGATTCTGTGAACCATAGGAATGTGAAACGATGTGTATGCAAATTAGTTATTATGTTCTTGGGGTTACTTGTGTATTACACAATATTATATCCGCCATAGAAAACATTGCTCTACTATATAAAGAAAAAATTAAAGAAAAAAGAAGTTGTTTCTGTACATGCCAAGAAAAATACATATTTCTTCAAGTTGGTGCAACAAAGTCCTTTAAATTGTGAATTGCCTACATCAGCATAGTAGAGCCATAAGAAGCTGCATCATAAACAAAATTTAAGAAATAATAATATTTCTCATCCTTCCATTCCTTATAGAGGAATGAAGATGAGAGTTCATCCAAAATGAGAGTACACGCCTAAAATTCATGCACATATTAAGTATAATGATATTAAATATATCCTTGATCACCTTAAAGGAAAAAAAAATAGAATTAATATAAATCTACTATTGATATCAACAGAAGATTGAAATCCATGGAGAAACAACCCTACTTAGCACCTTTCTAGCTGGACAAAACAACCGAAACTTAATTAATACCCCTCAACAAGTAGGGAGTATGGGAATCCCTTTCCAGGACATGTGATCCAAGGAATTAACCAGTCACCTACAGAAATATGAACTTTGCATTGAATGTCCTTAAGTTGAACCCTTCCACCCAATTATTCATTGTAAAAGCATACCTTTAAAAAAAAAAATTTCTTTTTTGCAATTAGGGATTTTGCATCTTCAAAGTGAAGAGACATGCTAGATATATTTAGCATCAACCCTAGTTGAACACAACTTTTGGGAAAATGTGACCTAACCCTTATCCAAGTCAAGTTGGATGAGATTCAATCTTGGAAGCACAGACATAGTGGATGAGCCTTTATACCCAAAGCAGAACTAGTTGAGTTTAACATTTCTTTATGTGGTTAATTAGTGTGGCCATTTAACAGTGCAACTATGGTAACCATGCAGTGGCAAAAAATTTGTAGTTTATAATATTTGAATGTCTAATACACAGATTTATAATGGAACAATTAGGGAAAATTTGATGTCTCTATTAGTTCAGAACATACAACAATGTGCATAATTCATTTTTGACAAAGATGTGATGAAGATGGATGGACTTAGACCATAAGCAAGAGAAGAAAGTTTTTGGATTAGAGCATAGTGGGCTCAAATAGGAGGTAATCCATAAACTTCAATTTAATAAAAAAAAATTATACATAAAAGGGAAAATATCGTCAAAATCACACAAACATTCCAATGATGGAAAAGTAAAAAAAAAATGCATAAGAAAATAAATGGTGAACAAAATGACTACTCTTTATTCTCCTGACTGCAAACAATCCCTTATATAGTGCCAAATATTTCACATACATAGAATCTTCTTCACACAAAAAGTTTGTCATTTACTATATATACTTAAAAGTTGGGAGAAATTAAAAAATTGTTTAACTATAAAATGTCAATTTGGCATAGGACACAACTAGTGACAACAAAAGGTACAAAACATTTACATAGTAACACAACTGCAAAATGAACCAACACAATCACCTAAAACAAACAATATATCTCAATGTCAAGACAAGAAAATGAAATGGAACTATGATAACAATTTGGAAGTAATATTAACCATGACAACACATTAATGATTAGGTTTACAAATTTGTTCTTGGTTGATAACAACCTTTATAAAGTTTCTTCTAAAAAGATAATGGCAATACAGTGGAACAAAGTTTCAATAATGGAAGAAGGTGACAACAAGGCACTTAAGACATGATTCTTGCACGTTTCCCTATTGTGCTTAGATGTATGACATTTAGAGCAATAGACAGTCTGTTTATCTTGAAATTGGGACTCAATGAGCTTCTTCCTTGGTCTTTCGAGAGGGTGTTTTGTATGGGGAGGGTTAAAAGAGAAGAAAACTTCACCGATGACAAATCATACCAAACCATCAACATCTACGGATGGCATGTCATGGGTCTCTATACTAGAAAATGAGCCCGAGTAGATAAACTTTTGCATTGGGAATTTGTACCAATCCTAAACAAAATCAGCAACATTCTGACCGATGGAAAGAATAATGGTTGTCGCATGTTCACAAGGGATTCCCAACATTTCCCAACCCCTACATGTGCAAGTATGCTTCATAATGTCCACATTCAAGAAGGTCATTGCTTCATAATGTCCACATTCAAGAAGGTCATCCCGATACAAACCCCAAATATTCCATTTATGAAAAGAGTGACCGGATACACCTCACACTTGGCAATTTTTTGCAGCACTTTGTCTTCAATTTTTGGCTCTACAGGCCCTTTCCAATTGTTAGATTCCTCTTTATGCTTGACAAGCATAGAACCTTACTTAGCCATATACTCAATTAAAAAGTTACAAATGGAGTGATGTCTTTCATTCCTTAACTAAGCATTAAACGACTGGGCAAGGTTGGTCATTTTATCCCATCTTGGTTTTGGGAATTTTGACATAGCCCAATGTTCGGGTGTATTTTCTTCAACCCATTTGACCAAAGTGTCATTGTATTTTCATAGTTCAAACATGGAAACATTGTAATCGTTTTCTAACCTTGCATAGACAATACTATCTAGGAATTGGAACGCATTTTCTTTACCTTTGTTCCCTCTTGTGTTATGTTTACTTAAAAAAAAAAAAAAACTGAAATTCTCCTTTAAGTGACAGTAATAGTAGGCGTGGTTTTCAAGGCCAAACACTTCAGGAACACTACGAAGGAGGGCAGGATGTCTATATGAGATAACAACGACTTCCTTATCTCCAACAACTTTCTTCAAGTTTTGCAAAAACCAATACCAATCCTCATAATTTTCTGAGCTCATCACATCAAAGGCTAAGAGGAACATGGAGTCATTAGCATCGTATCTGGTGGCTAAAAATAACGCACCCCTATATGCACCACTCATATGGCTTGAGTCAATAGCAAAGATGGTCGACACGCTATTGCAAACCTTTTGATAGATACTGCATGAGCAACAAAGAGTTGCTCAAAATGGTCATTACTCGAATGACTCAATTCAACAATGCTTCTCGGATTAGTTGCAACCATTCTCTCACACATCCAAGGCAACAATTTGTAATAATATTTAGGCTCTCTATAAATGTACTCATTCACCTTCTCCTTAATATTCTAGGCTTGAAGATATGTCAATTGCATCCTATGATGCCTTTGGAAGTCCTTACAAATTTGGCGGGGTTGGTAATCAAGAGTAGACCATATCACATCATCAATGAACAATGATGCACGATTGGATCTCACTAAAGGTTGGGATGAGGCAACATCTTCCAAACTATGGTTGTGGAGGTTCCAAAATATGTGAACTTGAAAGATGTTTGAATCCCCTATTGCATGAGCAATGACTTTCCAAGGACATTCATCAACTATGTAAACTATTGTCATGTGTTTTGTACTATTCCTCTTAAAGCAATAATGGAATCTACCAACAATTGACATCAAATACATGGCATCCTGAAACTCGACAGCATTGGGGAAGGTATGTTCGCTACCCATAATGGAATTTTGGAACTGCCTTGAGTCATGTTCAAGCATATTTGATTCAACACATCTTTGGGAAACCCTATATGACTCAATTGGAAGAGAGTCATTACAGATGTCCATTGGTGGATCACCATTGGAGGAAACTACTTGTGTCAAATTCGAACCAATAATAGGTGTTGGGGCACTACAAATAAAACATAAAAACAAATTCTCATCCATCTACATATGTTTCAAAATTTATTAAACAAAGTGAATGTGATGTTGGTAAGGCCATATGTACTTAATCGGTGCAATACAGGCTGCAACAACTTCAGTAGATGGGGAGACATAGACACGACAAAACATTTCGTTGAATCTAAACATTTTTAATATGGTTGTGTCATCATGTAACGATAGTAAACATGATGGGTCAAACTTTACCGTGAATTCCAATTTGATTGAATTCCGATCAATGTTTAGTTCACCACACAATTTTGAAACGAAATCAGTATGTGACATATGCCCGCTAACAACAATGCATATTCTATGGACCCACTAGCACACTTAATGAGCTCACCGCCTTCATGAAATAACAAAACATGTCCCCTTCCATTTCCTTAATCATATCAAAACTTGTTACAAATAAAATGACAACGAAAGTAACTAGGGATTATGGGTGAATATAAGATTTCTTTGTATTCAACACCACTTTTTAATTATAATGATGTTGGATTAAATATCGTTATTGACTCATTTTGGAATTTAGTTTTACACTTTATTAAAGTGCTACCTAAGGTTGAGTATGGAAGTACCTAAGGTTTGGTAAGAAACTAAGGTCAACAGTGAGTTCAAGAAATTTGAGTTTCATAATGACAAACAATTTACATTATTATAAGTTAATATTAAAAAATTTCATTCTTCCCCAAAACCTTGACATCTCAGAAGATAAGGGAGATGCTCATGTCAAGTACAGTAATTAGGCACCTTAACCCCCTTAGAAACCTAATGGCCATATATAACCTAATCTTTACAATACGAGGGTAACATTGAAATGTTTAAAGCTTAAACACAAACTAAGGTACATGCATCCCACCCAACCTTAATATTCTCAAAATATATATAGAAATTCATGTAGAGAATAAGCACAGCGGGTTATCCAATAAAATGAAGCAATTCAATGTCTTTTTCATATATTTCAAGTCGAAAAATCTATCCAAACATGGAGCTTACACAAATAATGCTATGAAAATTCAATAGGGAAACAAAAATTGAAAGATAGTATGCCATGGAAATTCAAAATAACGCTACATGAATAACAATATCAATTGATTTCGTATGTTAATGTACAACATACTTTAGTGATTTCTGCTTAATGGGACATCCAAGCACATCTTAAAAGTTTTAAAGAACAGCAAAAATGAAGCATAACATAAACATAGCCTATCAAAAGAAATCCCTTATGCAATAATGTGTATTTGCTATCTTAATCATGACCATAGAATTGAATGTTGTAAATGGTTCAAATTACACAAAATATAACAAAAAACATACCTTCCTATCTTCAACCACCTTTCGTTTTTCCCAAAATGCATCTACAAAACACACCCACATAAATAAAGATTAATTTAATTTGTATGCCAGCTAAACTATGAGCTAAAAATAAACTTGCAACAAAGTTCAATAAGCTCTTTAGCAATCTCCATTTTTTTTCACTACTAATTTTCACATAGGCTTTCAAGTGCAAGAAAATTATTAATAGAAACTCAGTCCTTAAGGCTTGGCTCAAGTGATAAAGGGTTGGGATGGGTTTGTAGGAGGTTCCAAGTTCAAGTCATGATGGGGGACACAAATAAATAAATAAACTGAGAAGAAAAACTTTAGATGCAATTGTTGAAGTTCCAAAAGAAAATCAAGGAAAATATATTTTTATAATAATAGGGGACTAAAATTAGAGTAAAGTCTCAAGAGTCAATTGGTAACATTTTAGCCATAGCTATAAAGCTTAGAAAAAATAGTTGAATCCAACAAACGTTTAGAACAAAAGAAACCTTCATACAATCTATTGAAAGTGCTTAAAGCCTCTAAAACAATGTCATTGATGCATATCATTTTATAGAAAAATTGGCTAAACTCTACTTCCACATGCAATAAGTATGAAATTTTCTATTACATCCAAAAACTGCCAAATATAAAGAACTATGGTGTATGAACAATCAATGACTGGCTAGCTTTCAATGAGCTGGAAACCAAGTAGTTGATTTTATAGTGCTGAGGATCTACTAAATTTGCTAAATCGAAAAAACAAAGAACAAAAATGCCATTTAAGTGTGACATTTTTTAGATTTAAAAGCCTCAAACACTAAGCATCTTCTTAAATCAGTGTTCTATTGAGTCAACCATTTTCCTATTGAATTATCTTTATTTGTGCAAAATACCAAATATAACAAATGGGTAGACACTGGTTTTTTATTTTTATTTTTTATTTTTTTTTTGGTATTTTTAGTACTTTATAAGGCTATTAGGCAGGCTCCAATAGACTACCCAAATCAAATAATTAATTTCCAACTAAAAAGGATTCCAAAATCTCACAATATCAAGTGATCAACTTGAAAAATAGATCATGTTTAGCCAACAAATAAATTATACAAATGAACTTCATAAGTGAATGGCATACCATGTAAGTTAATTCCTTGAATCTCAATTTCCCTTCTCTTCCCTTCATCCAAAGAATTTTGCCCTTTCAATTGTTGTGATAAGACTGAATGTCAAAACAATCAACTTGCACATTTCTATTTGCAACAGCCAATCTAGCATCCAATAGATAAAAATTAACAGAAAATTGTATTAAACAGTTGCAATGATACCGTCCCATCTTGTGATGATTGGGAAGTTGATTATCTTGATGATTCCGAGTTTGCCTGAACTTGTGAAAAGTGAGTTGGAAACAAAAGTGTGCAAATATAAGCTTTCCAGATTTGGACAATATACTTCAAACTAGAACAATAAATGGTAAGAGAACTACATAGATGTAGTACCATTGAATGGTATCACAGAAAAGATCCATAGAGATTTTAAGTTTTCCATAATATTTTTAAATAAAAATCAAGATCAAGTGCCAATTTTGAATAATTTAAATATATTCATATCTCAATTTCAAAAAAAAAATCAACTCTAAGATAGAAGTCCAATCCATGAAATTGTAAAGTATTTTTTATTTTTATCACCACTTGAAACACAATTGATGCAAAAAATAATCTTAAAATACAAACTTGATGCAAATCACTTTGTTATAGTAAAAAAAATTTTCTTTGTTGGGAAGTTAGAGAAACATATGATTCTTGGTGACCAAGTATATACATGGCTAAGAATAAGTTCAGAAACTGTTGAAGCATATGTGCCATCAAATTACCCTGTGTACCTGACCTAGTTACAATTTAAAATAAGGTTTGAATTTAGCTATATCCTATATTTTGTAGCTCTCCTCCACAATCAACCTTTAATATATGAAAGTTTTTTACATTGCCACTTTGCACATATGGTGGCATCACAAGTTCAGATTCTCCTCTACTGGGTGGTGGCCAGGAAAGCCTTCATCAAGAGATCATCTTAGGTTTTTATTGCTCAAAAAACAAGAAATTCTTTGAAAATTTTCTCCAATAGACTCATTAGCTTGAACATAGTTTACACAAAAGTAAGGGCATTTGTGCAACCAATCTCATTAGAAATTCGGTTCCAAGAAATATTATGCCAAGTCTATTTTTTTCTCTTTTAATGAGGTAATGAATTTGTTTAAATGTTTCTGGCAATGTGAACATGTATAAGAAATGTGTCATTTTTCTCCAAAAGAAAAATGTGTTTTGTGATGTGCAATCTAGTCTTGAAAAGCTCATAGCAGGGTTGTTTTGCATTTCAAAACTATTTATTTCTTTCTTTTTTCCACCCATATCAACACATCTACTACCATCATTAACCTGAGGTATACCTAGATATGTTTGTGGTTGCATATATTTGTGTTTGTATCAAATTCATCACAAAAAAAAAGGTGTTTATGTTTGTATCAATGAATACTAGACATAGGTAGCTAGTTGGTGTTGCATGTCTAGAAGTAATGAGGAATATAGAGAGAAAGAAGATGGATCCAAGGGGTTTAGAAAACTTAAGGTTGGTCTTTATTGATTCCATGTCTTTTGAGCTTAGAGCTGGACTGGTTGAGGGGTGGAGAGAGGTGTAGATAGTGGAAAAAGGCAAAGGTTATCAGAGATGGATCAAAGTGAGTAGAGGAGTATTGGACTAGCTTTTGAAGTACTTGGATGCATGCCATAACTGGAAAGGGGAAAAGCTCTTCAAGAGTGAGATGACCACATATACCAACCTCAAATATTTCTGACATAAACTATTAAGCTTCTAATTCATAGTGACAACTAACTAAGACAACTCCTGACAATACTACATTTAAGTAAAATCAAATATATCTCATTCTAACTGCATGCTTAACCTCTTCTCTATATCCAAAATTTATTTTTACATATTCATATCTATGTTTGTTTTTTGAGAAAAGATATAGAAACAAGAAAACAGTTTGAATATTTTAATTTTCATGACCGGTGAACATATTTTCTTTGACAAGTTTGCTAAACATGTAATTTGTTATAAAATAAACAACATTTATACACAAACTAGTTTAAAACCTAACATTACATAAAACACTATGAGGTGAACAATTGATATTCATCTCATCACAAATACATAAAGGACCTTCATCAAACAACAAAAAAACACATTCTGATTGCCAAGCTACCAAATATGCAAGCAAGAATCCAAATAACCACAATAACAGGTACTTATGCAGATACTATTTACAATTTTAAATCAATTAAAATGTCAAAAAAGAGTAGATTATACACATTATTACTTCACATGTTGCAATATTGTTCCAAATTTCATATTAGGTGGCTTATAATTGAAAAATAGTTGGCAGCTAAATGCATAGTATATCCAGTTCTAGGAAACAAACATTTTTACCTTAAACTTTGTCCCAACACTTTGCTTCTGCGAATCAAATGCACCTAAAGATAAAATACTAGCTTGTTTCTAGGAGTGGTCGAGCAAATTTGAGGCAAACAACTGAGGAAGCTTGCAACTACATGACTAGAAGAGTTGGATCGAATCAGAGTAAAGAGGATCTCTGTTCTTTTCCAAGAAGCCACTTGTATCATAAAGAACCTAGCAAACCTCCAGATGTCAGTAAATGGATACACAACGATAAATCTTGATTTTTGAAGGGTTTTCATGAATGAATCAAGCCAGCTTAAACAAGCACAGGGTAATATTTTATAAGCATCAGGCTAGTTAGTAATTGTCACTATGCTAAATTGAAAAAGATAAGAAAACTCTACAAAACATGTAACTATTAAACCTCTTTAACAAGTGATCAACTTCAAGTCAACTAGCCTATGTTTGAATTAACGTAAATGTTTTACCACATCATTAGATACATTACAATTTGTGTACACAAGGCCAATTTCAGGATGAGAATTAATTTAGAAATTGCAATCATGTCGTCATAGAAGCTACTTTCCAGGTAACAACTTGTTTAGTATTAAAAGACTTTTAACTTTCAAAACTCCTACTTGTTTCCCTAAAAAAATTGTAGACACTTCATAAGATAAACCTTATTCTCCAAAGAATTGTCTCCTTCAAGATAATATATATATATATATATATAAGAGTAACTTTTAATCAAAGTTGGTATCTATCCTTAGATAAATATTGTCTTTTTTAAGAAGTTAATTTTTTATGATCCTTTCTTCTACAAAATCCCTAATTAACATCAATCTAAAACGAACATCTAAAGGTAAGCCTAAGTATTTAAATGTGAGACGCATTACCCTTTAACCAACAATTGAAACTACTAATTCCATGTTCTTGCATTCTACTTCAGAAATAAATTTTCTATTCATTCAAAGAACCACCACAAAGAAAAGTAGGTTCACCCCACAACTAACACTTAATCATTACCATTTCCTATCAAAGGAAAGAATAGAACCCTTAGTAAAGAATAAATGAAAAATTTATAACCCTCCAACATTATTTCGTTGGTCATAAAGACTTGAAGGAAACCATAATTGATGGCTCTTTGAACCATATAACTCGAGGCTTATATGACTACATAAACAATTATGAGGAAAATGGATTGCCTTGTCTCAAAACTAGTAAGATGGGTGAAAAACCAAAAAGAGATTTTTTTTTTCAATGTAGAGAATTTGATTGTAGTATTGATAAACTTAATCCACTTATTTTCACCCATCATGCCTATGCCACTTACTTGCATTTAAAATGTCAAAGCCAAAATAGTTTTCTCTCAATGGGATAAAAAATAAAATAAAACTCAAAGAGTTCAAACTTTGCCACTCATCCACAACTCCCTTGGTTTAAATCCTCTACAGTATGTAACATCCATGAGCTAATGGTACATAGATTACATGTTACCGCCATCCATGTCTAGTAAGAACAATAAAGTCATACAACAAGCTATTTTTGCATCAAACTACAAAGTTGCATTGTTAATTGTATATGGTTCTTGGAAGTACATAACCGAGAAACATCTTTTTCACTATTTTAACATAGTCTCGTTCCTCTATTACACACAAGCTATTAAGCTAAGGCTCCCATTCATATTGTGAAAAATATATTGCATTTTCAAAACTAAAAAAGAACATAAAACAAATTAATGATGTGTGTGGTTCTAAAAAAAAAATTCATCAACAATTCCCCATAAACAGTCGTCCCTGTAAACATAAAAATTTAAGATATAACAAAAAAAAACATTTTCCCCAAATATTCTAAATCACAGGCTCGTGAACAACGAAAAACAACCATTCTCATTTCCAAAATTCACTCCATCTAAAAATTTCTTTAACCAACAAAAATTTTCCCTCTATTTCATTCATGCTAAAATGAATCAAAATACAACAAACCTCAAAATATAAGATCTTTGGCCCCAATATTTTCTCAACAGCCAAACAAATCCTTAAATGGAAAACTCACCTGCGATTGATTAATCCAAAGCAAGAGAAAGTTCCACTTCGGTTTCCAGAAACCTTTAAAAAATTCCACCTTTGAAGAAGAAATATGAAGATATGGCTCCACTTTGGCTTCGTTGAAGGTTTTCGGAAGATGGCTATCAGGTTTGGGTGGTTGGCTCATGAAGAGAGACACACTAGGGTTGGACCAAAATGAGACGAAGTAGGCTTTGGGAAGATGAGTATCCTTCACTTGGTCAGGACGTCAATAAACAGATCGGTTGCTTGTCTTCATGTATCAAACAAGCTATGAAAATGCGAATTTCCTAAGATGGGGTTAGGTCAAAATGAGAGGAAGTGACAGAGAGAGTTTCCCCAAATTTCAAATGTTTCTTGGGTCGGGTGTTCTGTGGGTTTCAAATTTGAGAACTTTAAGTTTCAGATTTTGGTGCTTATTAAATTGCACACTGCTAACATGGACACCGGTGGCTGCTGACAGGGAGACGTTAAAGGGCAATTTCAGAAATGAATATGTAAACAATATATGGTGCATGAGAAAGATAATATTTTCCCCATTAATAGGGAAATCTCATATTTCATTTACGTAAGATTCCAAAACCATATATTTTTCCTAATCATAGGTTGGAAACACAAGTTTCCCTTTTATCTTTTACTTTGATAGTTAATGATATGCTTTTTTTCAAAGAATTTATTTCAAAATAACTAGGAAATAATCTCACACTCATATGGAAAGAATTAAACCTATTAGACATATCATTTTGATCTAATAGAAGTGATTGATACGTTTACCCAATAGGTTGTTTGATCCCACTTTAAATTCAATAAATGTATCCAAGACAATGAATTTCCCATGTATATATCCAAACCTAGAGAATTTTAATGAAATATCCACACTTTTCATGCATAAACACAAAAAGGTTTATACAAGTCAATATGCACTAACTCTTAAACATTCCTTGGTTCTAGTCCTCTTGGTCATTTTACCGGCTATACAAAATCCATAGATTGAAATATCTTCTAGAATCAAAGAGTCCATACTTGACTAGTCTTTAGATCTTATTTAGATTAATATGACCTAAGTCTAGATACCAAATATTTAATTAGTGCTAGGTTCAATATTGAGATTTAACTATCATCACTTGGCAAAGTGATAATGGAATACATATAAAAGTGGAAGATATTACCTCCCATTAACTTGAACAACTAACCTTGCAATTGAAGTTAAGGTAAGTACAGTCCTATCATTTAACCTTCTTACTTGTTAAAAACTCTATAATGAACTACAAAAGGTGGGTTTGCAATCTATCCACCATAAATGGCCTAATCCATCATTACACATTCAACAATGGAAATATGATGTGTACTTTCCTTTTTCCTTAGGTGAACTAGACATTCCTTTCTTAGTGGTCTAAAGGGTGTAAAAGAATCACTTAACTTTGAGTTTTATCTCATATTCGTTTTGTTGAACTTTCCTTATTTAATGTTGTTGTTCTTCTTAGCAAAAGAACCTAAAGGACCCTTGACTCTCATATGAACACCCTTATGGTCTTTGAGAATCCTTTTACCCATCATGAAGGAAGTGACAAGGTTTATAAGATTATATGAACTCTGCTATTCATAATAGTCCAAAGGGTAGCTTGTCTAAGTTGACTTGCCCTTATTACCAAATAATTGTTGACTAGAAAGAGAATATCAAAGTCTTTGGTAACAAACATGTGTTGCTATTGCAACACATTATCAAAAGGTTCAAGAATTAAACATTTGGTTTTCTAATCCATCTAATACCACATTTGATATACTACTCTTTATTTATACTAGGTTAGTTCATAAGAAACAATTAACTCTACCTAAACTAGCTTCTTATGATATTATTTACTATATCCAGAATAATTATTCAATCCAAGTGATTAGTTAAGATTGGTCTATTGTGAGAAAAAAAGTGATAATAAATAATAGACATGATATCTGTAACAAAGAAAATGATCATGTATATAACATAATTGAGTATTCAAGGAAATTAGTAATTAATTTAGTAAAAATGTAATGCTCTCAAAGTACATGTCTTTTTACAAAGTATCTTAATATCACAAGAATCAAGCCTATGGTGGGTAGGTCATGTCCTTATAACTAGTTAAAGAGCCTTTCAAATTTATCTCCTTGTTTTAACCTTGAAGGTATCTAAATGTAAGATCAACATACCTTTTATTTGGCCCATGGACTATGCAAGTGGGAATATGGTGGGTGATTTGACCATTTCATATCCAATAATAAGTGTATAGCCATTATTCTTGAACTATCAATGTCACCAAGTAAGGAACCTCATCAGTGGAGTGGTTGCTCCCACTATAGGCATGTCTAGTTTTATTTAAATGGAGAGTTCATATCTCTTGATTCTTTGGGCCCAACTTGCTGATGGGGTGGTGATGAACCCAAGTCAAGATGGGCTCAACAATGTAAGTCCTGAGCTTGCCTAAAGTCCTCTCTCATATAAACATTGACGCTTCTAATAAGTGTCATTGTATATCCATATATAATGATACTTTTTGAAAGTGCCTTGGATTAAAGTGTCATGATTTTCTATTTTTGTAGTAGTGACATTTCAAACATTTTCATATTCTCTCAAGCACTCTAGGACTCTGTTTCTTTGTCATTTGAAGTCAATTTTTTTCCTCGTGTTTTTTACTTTACAGTATTGTTCTGCACCTTATTTAGGACATTTCTACCATATTATATTTTCATCGTATTTTCCTTGATTTTTGAGTCTCTTAGTATTCCACTAGATAAGTCTAACCATAGGCGTTAGTGAGAAATGACTCCTCCTGGGTCACCAAAGCTCATTTAAGGCATCGCTATTCAAGGTCCTTTTAACCCTTTTGATCTTCCTTTAGAGTATTTCTACTCTCAGGAATCGCATAATCGATTCTATGCTCATTTTCAGAGCCATCGTATTGAGGTCGAGCATTTTATCGACCTTTGTGCTTTTCAGGATACTCCTAATGCCACCATTCTCAGAGAAAGAGAGTACGAGTGAAGGTAAAAACACAGATCTCTATGTTTCCCAAGTCCAAATCAGGTTAGGAACATGCATAACTATCCTAGGCTTTTCTAAATCTTATACACAACAGAAAAATAACATTTTTATACTTTAAAAGATTTAGAAAGCGCTAACGAAAACCATACCTCAGATTCGGATGTTCCCAAATCAAATCCACATGGTGAAGAGGAAGATTGAAATCACAGAAGTCTCATAAACTCAAAGTTTTTCACCCAATGACTCGAACCTTGATCTTGGCACACTTCCAGTGGGGAGGAAAACAAGGTGGACGCTATGACTCTCTATCTCTCTGGATGGTAAAAAACAAAAGCTATGAAAACCCTAACCCCTGTGGGGTATTTATAGGGTTCCAATGTAGGCTTAAGTGACTTGAGCCCACATGAGCTTGTGTCACTTAATCTAGCCCAAAATGGGTTCTAATTGATTAATTAACCCAATAAGGCCTACTAATTAATCAATTAGCCCAATCTAAAGACCTTGTTCACTTACTCCTATGTAACCTTGCATAATTACCAAAATGCTCTTACGCACAAAAGTGAACCTAAAGGTCAATTCGACTCTCATAACCAGTGCCAACAAGATATATGAGCTCAGAGCGAGGACCATTAGGACCCATAGGAATACTGACTCCCTCAGAATCCAATTCTAGAGTTTTTTAACATCCCACTACGGAGAATCAACTAAACTCCAGTATTCCTATGTAAATAACAATGAGACACCAAGTGTTTGGGTTCATGACCTGCTATCCATTATGTTCAGCCTCCCCATGAATTGGTATCCATAGTTTAACAAGGTGAAAGTTATCAAATTGTCAAGACTACCTCTACCATCCTTGAGTTACATATCCTTTTATTGTGTGTTCAATTAACATATCTTAGCTCTCAAAGAGCCTATGTCAAGTTCCACTCAAGGAACTACTATGACCATAATTTCCATAAACACACCTCCTTAGAATTACTCAAGGGGACACATTGTCTTAATCCCAAGAGATATCATGGTGCCTCTATAGAGAATACCTATTGCTACCGAATTCGATCAACAAGGACCCAAGTCATAGGGAATATATGATCAGCTTACGATCTCACCTGTAGGTTAAAAGCATTTCTAACTTTAGTACAAGCTCAATATTCTCTCAAGGTTGAAAGACAACACAATGAAGCAACTTGGTGATGTCATGACTACTTGATAGCCTTAAGTCATGACTCACCATAGGTTATATCCAATGTGTAGCCATACACACTAGTGCACTTACCATGGCAAACCCATCTCAATAGCCAAGACAAACCATCCCTCCAATTAGAAGGTGGTACATTATAACTCTAATGGGTTGCCTAGACCAATGAATCAGTTGTGAACAAGTTATATATTTGCAAGGAACCCATGACTTAGATCTTATGTATAACTCCTAATGTACCTAAGTTACATACAATGCAAAAGATGCAGGCAAGAATGCTCATAAAGTATAATACATGGAATAAGGATAGACAAAAGTGAAATCGGAACATCATTAAATAAAAATGAATTTTAAATTTATTACATCATGTCATGTTTTTAAGGGCTCAATCCTAATAGGGAGTCCTTGTTTACTTTGCAAGGTTCATATTATCCTCTTTTGGTTCACATGTTCTATGCAAACATGCATATTGTTTCTCTTAGTTGCTCATTTTGGGTGACCATATTTGGTTAGTCCTTTCAGATCACCTTTTTGTCAATCAGACGTGCATTTGACATGCCTAGACTTAATGCGTGTCTTTCTTCTTTCCTTCTAAAGGTTCAGTTTCTCACTCCTGGAAAGCTTCTTTTGATTCTCATTTCTCTATATGGTGCTCCTCGTGAGCTTCCTGAGCTTCTTGCATATATTCCTTTGGTTGGCTTCTCCAAGCCAGCTTGGATTCTTGCTACTTTTATAACGTATTCCTTCTATTCCTTGTCTCATCGTATCGAGATTCACTGATTGACTGCTCATTTCATTCATGTCATCCTCTCAAGACAACAATTCGATGTCGAACGGGTCATCATCAACACCATTACTCCCTACCATGATTTTTCCTTCCATCATGGTGAACTTCCTTTCTGACTTCTCATCTCAAGACTGTTGGAGCACATTGTCTTTGAGATTGCTACTACACAAAGGGTTCGGGTTGCTCATGTTTTGTTGGATGAAAACTCTTGGGCTAAACATTACATTTATGTGTATGGTCCCATGAGCCCTCCGATTCCCGATAGCCCCTAAGATGCTACATTGGCTTAATAGACTACTTAGGAGGCATTTGCTGAGGAAGATGATATTTGAGCCATGGAGCAAGATGCACCCATACCAAAGCTTGCTCCAAGTAATCACTCCAGTCGAGGTCGTGTTAGATCATCTAGAGTTTCTCATGGAACATCATCTTCTGCACACTCGATTTCTTAGGATATGGATCCCATGTTTATATTATTTTGTGGATCCATGCTTAGAGTGGTATGAGCTCCTTTCCTCATTCAACTCCTCTTAATGTTTAGATATTTAGTTTATCTTTATATTTATTTTTTGTATATATAGATGATTATTCATTGCTTATCTCTTGTATCCAAAATCAGTTTTTTGATATATATATATATACATGCTATTCATTTCTCTCCTTATCTATTGTGTGCTTTCTCGTCTTTATATTTTTGTTACTTTGCCATTTTTGTAATAAAAATGGGGAGAAAATTGAATTACTTAAATAAATGGGGGAAAAAAAAAAGAAAAATGAAAATATATAGAAGGAGAACATTAAATATTAAAAAGGGAAAGTTAAAGGGTGAAAATAGAAACTCCTTAATTATTTCAAGTTGGTTAATTTTTGAATTCTCTAATTCTTTAATGAAGAGAATTTAATTGAAATATTGGAGGAAATTGAACATGAAACATTGGAGTAAACCAAATCAACCTTAGGAAGTATGACTTAGATAGTTTAGAGAGATACCTAACATAGATGTTTCCTGCAAAATATAATTGTTTGAATTGTCTATCTCTTTATAACTAATCTCTATCATAGAAGCTTTTTCCCATGATCTTCATTACCTATTTTCTAGTCGGAGATAGACCTTTAGGCATCATAGTTGATCTATTGTATCTTATCTAGTTTATATTATGATTGGTTGATTTGCATATATCTATAGTCATTTCAAGCTTTGCTTTGTACCTTGGTGTCACTATAGGAATATGTTCCTTTTACATGCTTTCACAAGGCATGAAGCAAAATCTCCAACTATCTTGTTTTGCTTTCACGATATTATTTTATTGCTCACACTACTTTACCTTTGGTATAGTTTTCTGTATGTGTGCAGGTTACAGGATTGGAAGATAAGTACTACAAGGCATTGCAAAGAATTCCATTAGTTTACTTTTAATTGAGTGTTAACATGTGTTATGTCAACTCCATTATGAGAGTTCGGGTAGGTTTATGTAACGATGTTTTTTCATAAAATTATTAAAGGGGGAGATTGTTAGGACATTTAGTCTTTTTTATTTGTTAGAAACTTTGTTCCAATTAATGTTTGACAATATAAGTCTTTTTAGATAGTGACTTGCTTTCCATTGAAGATCAAGGGTTGTTATTTGTCCAACCAAGAAGTGACATGTACCTTTAAAAAGGTTTGGCTTGTGGCATATAAGGCTTATTTGAGGTATAAAGAGGTTTGACATCATGTTTGGACTTAAAATGTTTTTAAAATGATTTTTCAAGAAGCAAAGGTCACTTAAATGGTTAATCCCGCAAAAGCGGTAGCTCACTCAAGTGGTCCAAGTCCGCTCAAGCGATCACGACAATCCTATTGAGTTTAGAAACATATTTTGAATGAATTTCACTCAAACTCTAATTTGGAAACTTAATATATCGAAATCCTTATGGCTTTTGCCTATAAATACCTTCCTTGTAACCCTTTAAGGGTTAAAGATCAGATATTAGAAAGATCATAGAGATCTTAGAGATTTTTAAGGTACTTCTTATTCTTTAGAGGGAATCCTTGTGAGAAATCCTAATTGTCACACCATTCCCGTTCTCTCATTCAATGATTTGGATAATTGAATTGTTGGTTGATGACCTTAATATCTTCGGAGTGGCCAAATGATCTAATAGTTAGCAATCAAAAGTTGCTCTGTCACGGACATGGATCAAGTTGTAGGTGCTAGAGAGTAAGTCTTTAGGGTAAAGTGGCCAAGTAAATCTATATAACTTGATTTCAAATAGTAGATTTAGATTGGTAGGTCTTAGACCTCGTGGTTTTTTATCTCCATAGTTTGTGGGGGTTTTCTACATAAAAATCTTATACCTCATTATCTATATCTTTTATATTTAATGTTTTGTCTAAATTGCCTAGAATAGGTTAAATTTATCATCCTTAATATCTTGTAGGGTTTTCATAAAAGGTTTATATCTATATATTCCTACTTAGATTTTATTTGATTGATTTGTTGGGATTGCTATTGAGGTTGTTAGGATGGTTATCTTGGTGGTTATGGTTGTTATATCTATAACTGATTACTGTTATCTCTAACATCTCTCAGGATGTCCTTTGGATATTAATAATTAATTTATTTTATCCCCAAATAATCTTTGGGTATTAACCATAAATATTGGGATTATTAGTTAAGATTTGGAGTGAACTCACTTTTGAACATCCTGGATATCCCTATGATATCTTAGGATTAGAAAAAGTTTATTATAATTTATAAATATTGTTTTAAAATTTTAAATTACTCATTCACCCCACTCCCACCCCTCTCTAGATGTTTCCTATTAGACTTTCAATTATTATCCAAGTGATATTTAAGCAATACCCATTTTTTAGATCACATATCCTTTGCTATGTATCCTAATATCATAAGTATAAGCCTACGTTGGGAAGGTCATGATCTTATTACTAGGTAGAGACCCTCTCAGATAGATCTCCTAATCTTAAACTTGGAAAGTTCATAAACAAGATCAATATACCTTTTAGTTTCATCCCTTAGTCCATGAAAGCCCACACATTGGGTAGGTCACTTTCATACTCTAAGTTAAGTATATAAACAAGATCCTTTATATCAATGTTACTAAGGAACCCCACCATTGGAATGGCTATTCCTATTACTAACATATCTAGTCTCATCCTTAAGAAAATCCATATCCTACTTTTGCCTAACCCACCATTGGCATGGTGATGACCTAAATTAATCAAGATGGTTCTTAAGATAATAATGAAATTTGATGTCCTTTGATTCCTTGGACAACCCACTGTTGGGGTGGTGATGGCCCAAATCAACTTGGGCTTGATCTATGAGCTTCCCTGTGGCCCTCTCTCTTTTAATCTTTTAAAGTTAATTAAAAGTCTTTTGAAAAAACTTTAGTGATTATCTTGATGAATAAATTTTCTATGCGAATTTTCAAAAAATATGTATTTCTTGATTGGAAACCAAGTGTAATTCGATAAAGTAAACTTGCAAATTTTAAATTTTCCATGAGAGTATTTTATTAAAAAGTTAATTAGATAAAATCTTTACTCTCAAATTTTAAAATATGTTTTCATAAATTCTCCATCTTTATATTATATCAATTTAATAAATATTTTAAAAGAAATTTATGTCCATCAAATTACTAAGTTTCTTTAAACCTTTTGTCATCAATCATGAATGAGAAATTTATGGCTACTTAGATATTGTATTATTAATTTTACAAATCAATATAAAATCAATTTGTTCACAATTTTTTTTTTTTTCTATTTAAGAAAAAATTATGTCTACAAATTTTTGTTGCACTCATTGTAACCATCTCCACCCCACTTCTCTTCTTTACAAGAAATTTACATTTTTTTTATTTAAGAAAAAATTATGTCTACAAATTTTTGGTGCACCTATTGTAACCATCTCCACCCCACATCTCTTCTTTACAAGAATTTACATTATACCATATGGAATCTAGGACGAACAAATATGGTAATCAGGGGATCAAATCCACTCAATCTAATCAAAGCTATTGGAATTCAAACGCGTTTTTGTCCCATGATTTGAAGTGAAAGGTACTTATTTTCCAAAGATAATTATTATTTTTTAGGCAACTTCTCCTAAGAATCCAGAAACCTCCTTAACCTTGCTAGAAGCAAAGAAAAAAGACATTGTTGAACAAGTGAGAACATACCAATCCACATCTTATGAGGTAGCTCTAAAATTTTCTTTTGCTTAACAAAACAATGAGTCGAAGAGTGGATCTATACTAATGTCTTCATGTGAGGCCTGAAAGATACCACAACCAATAGTAGTTAAGCCTATCAATTTGTCTAATACCATCATGATATTATTAATGACGACAAATTTGGTCAAATTAGAAGAACAACTTATTTAAATGGTTAAACAAATTGAGGCCTTTTCAAAGTCTATGAAAGATAAAAATGCCCTTAAAAAGTAAGGAAGAGCCAAGCTAAGTTGCTACTACAAGATCTCCACTAAAAGAAAATCCTTCCTATGGTGCTAAGGCTTGAAGGGTGCAAGATCCTCCTAAAAATCTTTAAGTTTCTTCAAACGATCGAGTCAATTTTTATTAGTTGGCTAAAGGAATTCATCATCAAATCTTTCAAAAGAAAAGATGAAAGTGATTTGCTATCCCTCTAAACTTATGCATAGCCTTACTCATAGAGAAATATTGAAATATATATTGAGAATGCCTTTAGGTTTTCAAGATTCGAAATTTCATTTGAGAAAGGCACCATAAGGAAATATATCTATTGAGTCAAGCAAACAAATTGTTGTAAGTTTAACTAATTATCATCTCAATTTGGGATGAGCCATCCTTATCCTGATAAGTATTAATTATTTACACAACCTCCACCATCATTTTCATTACTTCTTTTAAAATTTTAAAATCCCATATTCTTTATACCCATCCTCTTTTATTTCCCAAAAATCATACTCCAATTAAGCTTAACTTAATTGCCCGAAACTTCTTGTTTTTCTTCATCTTTTGAGTGGTTTTAAATAAAGAAATTTGAATAGGGCAATGATTCTTGTGTTTTCCTTGGTGGGAAATCATATTTGAAAGGGCTATGGAAGATGTCTCCTTGTACATATCTACATACTCATTACTTCTTTTAATTTCATTTGCAGCTCAATATAATCTCATATACTCAGATTCCTCCATAATTCAAGCAGCGTGGAGAAGATATGACCCCAAATTCTCCGTGCAAACCGTTCTCTATTATATCCTCTCTTTCTCAAACACTCAGCCGTAACCTCACCTCAAGGATGGTTGGACGTAAATCTCTCCTCTCCCTCTCTCTTTACCTCATCTCTTGCTATCAATCTCTTTATATTCTCCCCGACTCCATTTTCATCGATTTTCTGGCATTCAAATCTCTTTCCTGGCTCCTTATCCAACTACACCATATATACTCTGTATATTAAAAATAAAATAAAACAAAATTGCAAAGGAGATAGGGTAGGGTTGGAGCTGTTATGGAGGCCACATCTGTAAAAGCAGGTATGCAATCGGCTTCTGAGGACGCCCACCATCATCAATCCACCCCATTAAGCAAGATAATTCTCGTAGCATCCATAGCTGCGGGTGTTCAATTCGGATGGGCTCTTCAGCTTTCCCTCTTGACCCCATATGTTCAGCTCCTCGGCGTCCCTCACACATGGGCTTCCTTCATTTGGCTTTGTGGTCCCATCTCTGGCATGCTCATCCAGCCCACGGTTGGATACTATAGCGACCACTGCAACTCCCAATGGGGCGGCGGCGCCCATTTATCTTTGTTGGCACAATCCTGGTCACTCTTGCGGTTATCCTTATTGGTTTCGCAGCGGACATTGGCAAATCAGCTGGGGATCCTCCTGATAAAGTCCCAAAGGTTCGAGCGGTTGTTGTGTTTGTCCTAGGGTTTTGGGTCCTTGACGTTGCCAATAACATGATGCAGGGCCCTTGCCGAGCTTTATTAGCTGATATGTCAGGGCATAACCACAAGAAAACAAGGACAGCAAACTCGTATTACTCGTTTTTCATGGCGGTCGGGAATGTCCTGGGTTATGCAGCTGGCTCTTATACTGACCTTTATAAGGTCTTCCCATTCACAAAGACAAAGGCTTGTGATGTGTACTGTGCGAACCTTAAAACTTGCTTCATTTTCGCTATTATTCTCCTCCTGGTCTTAACCACTGCGGCTATGACTTTAGTAAAAGAAAAGCCACTTGTTTTAACTCATCAATACAACGCAGACCAGGATGAAGAGGACGAAGAGGAGGTTTCAATGCCATTTTTCGGGCAGATCTTGTCTGCATTAGGGAACTTATCCCGGTCAATGTGGATGCTAATTGTTGTTACATCCTTGAACTGGCTTGCCTGGTTTGGTTTCCTATTGTTTGACACTGACTGGATGGGGAAAGAAGTCTACGGAGGGACGGTAAAAGGTAAAGAATCAAAGCTGTATGATAGGGGTGTACACGCAGGTTCGCTAGGGTTGATGCTGAACTCATTGGTGCTAGGGTTAATGTCACTGGCAATCGAGCCAGCAGCTCGTTTGATGGGTGGTGTGAAGCGGGTATGGGGTGTTGGGAACTTCATACTAGCCATTTGCTTGGGACTTACTGTTGCGGTCACAAAGATGGCTCAATCTTCCAGACATGAAGCTGCTGCTGAAGGCAGAAGCTTGATGCCTCCAGCCAACGTTAAGATTTTTGCCTTGACGATCTTCGCCTTGTTGGGCATACCTCAAGCGGTTAGTCCCTCATTCTCCCTGTCTGTCAAGGAAATTAAAATTTTATATACACTTTGGTCAGTTACTTAACAACTTATATATACGAGGAGTCCTAATTAAAAGGCGGTTTGTACAGCCTGATTATCTAGTTGATTGGGTATATCCTGTGTTAGAGTGAAAGCCCAATAAGTTCATTATACATTAATTGTGGTGTTAAGGCTAAGACATAGATAATAAGATTGATATGCATTGTTTGTCCACTGTCTAAAACTTAAGCTTTGAGGTTAATAGGTAGCTTAGCATCCCATCCAAGAGTGTAGTGTAATAAACTCATTAACTTATTTTCTGACATAGTTCAAAGGAGTCCGTTAACTGTATATTTTCCTTTTGTGCAGATCACATACAGTATCCCCTTCGCCCTAGCATCCATATATTCCAATGCCTCTGGTGCTGGCCAAGGTAAATGATATGTTTTCCCGAAGGTTTCCTTGAAAAGTTATGTTCCAAGAAACAGTTTCACAAATCTGATATTTCGATCTCTCAGACTAATTTTGGGATTATATACGCATATCAGACATCCTTCTGACATTCTCTGGATGTTTCAATCTTACAGGCCTTTCTCTAGGAGTTTTAAACATGGCAATAGTGCTACCACAGGTTCGGTTCCACTGCAACATTGTTACTTTATATAAGCTAAAATTTAAAATCAACTATTAAATTTAGTTTTATATAATCTTAATTCGTATTAACAAAGTAATTTTCATTTAAGAAAGTTTTTATGTTTTATAGCTAACACTGGCCTTCTAGGTTAAAGAAGAAAAAATTGAGTTAATTAATTCATGATAAGTAAGAATATACATATACTTATTTATGGAAGAAAAATGATGGGAAGGTTTTTGAACTATTTCCAAAAGCATAGGGACATCATTTTCATTACAAAATCAACTGTATTTGTACCATTAATAAGCTGGTCGTTGAATGCTTAAACAGATACTGGTTTCTGCGGTCAGCGGACTGTTGGATGATTTATTTGGTGGTGGTAACTTACCAGTCTTCGTTGCGGGAGCCATCGCTGCTGCAGCAAGTGGGGTATTTGCACTCACCATTCTACCATCTCCACCGGCGCAACCTTCTAGGCTCTGAATCGAAGAGTTGGAGTCAATCAAGGGTAAAATTGCCCTCACCTGAAGATTGATCCGCTTTTAGGAGCGGGGTTTCTACTCAAAGAGTGAAGCTAGTTCCTCTTCATATAAAAAGAGGCCGGGTGGGTGGGTTATGGATATATTTAAAGTCTAAAATTTCAGCATGTTGAATGCACCATGGGAATAGATAGTTAGCCGAGTCGGGGTCTGAACAAGATTTGCAGGCTCTCGGACCTTTCATCTTCTTCAATATTTGGTTTTCCCTGTAACAATGTGTTTGGGCTCCCCTTGTTCAGCCCTAGGTGGCCAAGTGCTGAGACAAGACGTGGTTGAAGATGCTGGAGAGGACATGCCGAGGCTAATATTTAGTGGGCCATAATGGGAAAGGGGGTTGGGTGGAACCGAAGAGTTACATTCTGGAAATGGTTTCTATAATTTACAAAGAAAAGAAAACATGGCCATTGGGAAAATTATAGTTGAAGCAATTGTTAATTTTGATATATAAAGCTTTACTGAGAGGGGACATTGAAGATAATTTGACCACATCGCATCTCGGCAAGGAGTCAATAACAATTTTGTAAAAGATGGCATTTTCATGAGGGTCATGCTGTGGTACCGAATTCTCCATTATGGTACCATACCTACCTTTTTAAGCCAATACGATTATGACATATGGCAAGGGAATTAAAAATGAAAACCAATTCTTCAGGTTAAGACGGTTGCCATGGAAAATAATCCCATGCACCACACATTGCTATCATCTTTTACAATCACCAATTATAAAACTTGTTGAAATATTTCATAACTATTTACTTTTTTGGATTTTTTATGAAGTAGTAAAATAAAGAAAATTTCAGAAAAAAAAAAATTGTGGATGAAAAATTGCTATTAATTCCTAATTATGATACATTTTAGTAATTTAATCTTTGAATATTTTGGAGATTATTTCCATAAATTCCAAGTGGAATTAGAACTTTTACATAATATTAATGTCATTTAAGGTACGAAAAAAAATTTTAAAATAAAAAAATTCAAAAAATTTAGAGGGTACCAAGAATGTGAGTATCGTCACATTTTTCATATCCTCCTCACATTCTTCATAACTTCTCCAATTTTGGAATTTTAAATTTTTAAAATTTTTGAAACATTATTTGCATCAATTTCAAGTATAAATAATGTCTTTACACAGTATTATCATCAAGTGAAGTGAAAAAAAAAATTAAAATTTTAAAAATTTAGAGGGTACAAAAAAAATGAAGAGGTACGAGGATCCTCACATTTTTCGTACATTCTTCATATTTTTTGTACCCTATTAAATTTTTTAATATTTTGATTTTTTTTTTAGATCATTATTTGCATCAAGTTCAAGTGTAATAAGTGCTTTTACACAATATTAATGTCAATTGTAGTGAAGAAAAATTTTAGAAATTAAAAAATTAGAAAAATTTAGGGGGTACAAAGAATGTGAGAAGGGTACGAACACTATGAGGATCCACATATTTCTCGTACCCTTTCTAATTTTTGGAAATTTTAATGCTTTAATTTTTTTTATCATTATTTGCATTAATTTCAAGTGTAATTAATATTTTTACACAATATTAATTCCAATTGAAGTGAAAATAAAATAAAATAAAATAAAAATACGAAAAATTTAGAGGGTACAAAGAAAGTGAGAAGGGTGGTGAAGACTCTAAGGATCCTCACATTTCTCATACCCTATTCACATTTTTGTACTTTTTCCAATTTTTTAATATTTTAATATTTTAATTTTTTTAATATTATTTGAACAATTTCAAGTGTAGTGTTTTAACACAATACTATTGCTGATTGAAGTGAAAAAAAAATTAAAAATTAAAAATTAAAAAAAAAATTGTAAAGTTTAGAGCATACAAAGAATGTGAGAAGACTACAAAGAATGTAAGGATCTTTACATTTCTCATGCCCTTCCTCCTCACATACTTTGTACCATCTCTAATATTTTAGTATTTTAATCTTTTAATATTTACAAACATTATTTTTATCAATTTCAAGTGTAATTAGTCTCTTTATACAATATTAATTCCTACTGAAATGAAAAAAAAAATTAAAATTTAAAAATTAAACGAATTTAAGGGGTACAAAGAATGTGGGAAGGGCTACAAAGAATGAATGTTAGGATCCTCACATTCTTCATACCATCTTCATATTCTTCGTATCCTATCCAAATTTTAAATATTTTGATCCTTTAATTTTTATGAATGTTATTTGCATCCATTTCAAGTGTAATTAGTGTCTTTACACAGTAATAATCCCCACTGAAGTGAAAAAAAAAATTGACAAATTTTAGGGTACAAAAAATGTGAGGAGAGTGTAAAGAATGTAATGATCTCATATTTCTTATACCCTCCTCACATTTTTTTGTACCCTTTCCAATTTTAGAATATTTTATCTTTTAATTTTTATGAACATTATTTGCATTAATCTCAAATGTAATTAGTGTTTTTAAACAATATTAATTCCAATTGAAGTTAAAAAAAAGTTTAAAATTTTAAAATTTTAAAAATTTAGAAGGTTCAAAGAATGTGGGGAGGACATAAAGAATGTTAGGATCCTTATATTTCTTATACCCTCCTCACATTGTTCATACCTTCTTCAAATTTTAAATATTTTGATCTTTTATATGAACATCATTTACATCAATTTAAGGTGTAATTAGTGTCTTTAAACAATATTAATTTCTACTTAAGTGAAAAAAAAAGTTAAAAATTTAGAAGGTATAAAAAATATGAGGAAAGGTATGAAGATGTGAAGATTCCCACATTGTTTTGTACCCTTTCTCACATTTTTCATATCACTCCAATTTTTAGTATGCCTAAGTGCTATTAGTGTTATGGGAAGTGAAAAATAATTATTAAATTTAAAAAATTGCAAGAATGTAGGAAGGGTACGAAGAATGTCAAAAATCCTCACATTCTTGGTGTCATTTTCACAATTTTTCGTACTCTCTTGAATTTTGAAGTATTTAAAAATTTTAAATTTTTTGGTATTAATTCCATCATTTCTAATTGTTTAGTATGCTTAAGCAACATTAGTCTTATTAGAAGTGGAAAAAAGATTATAAAATTTTTAAATATTTTAATCACACTAATTCATCACATTCTTTATACCCTCATATTTTTTATACACTCTCCAATTTTGAAGCTTTTTCTTTTCTTTTCTTTTCACAAATTCCATCATTTCTAAATAGAATTAGTGTATTCATAAATTATATTATATTTAAAAATGGTAAATAAGTTCTTATCTTTTACTACTATCATATCAAAATACAAATATTATAACTTCCTTGCAAGTAAACCACAATCTACCAAATATCATCCTTTGATGATTCAATCTCACATATATGAGATAAGAATAACAGTGTTGTTTTAATGATTCATGCTATAAACAACTAAATTAAGTTTACATGGTTTTATAATTATATTCAAATATATTATTGTTAATTTTATTGTAAAATATAATGGGATTTAAGATGTAGTTTTAATTTCATATGATTAGTCAAGTTTTTTATATTGATCATGGTCCAATTACCCAATACTTTGTTTAATCTATGATTTAAATGTTGAATATCAATAGAAATACCAATTTCATATTAAAAACATTACAATATTCATTTTTATGTTGAATTTAAATTTTTAATAATTTATTAAAAATAAAACAGTGTGGTTATTGTAAATTTTTATTTTTATTTTTATTAATTAATATATTTTATATCAGTTTTTTTTATCAATTTAAGTTTTTTATGCTAATATTTATATCTTATTTATTTCATATTTTAGGAAATATGAAAAAATTGGAAATATGGGAAAGGATGGGAAAGTGATAACCAGTTATTCCCTTAACTAGTCATCTTGTTTTTTTTTTCTTTATATTTAAAATGGATGGGCAAGATCTAATCTTGCACATCCAACAACTGGAAAAAATTTAGTATGTCACTCATTTCGGTATCGTAGAATTTTCCTTAATTTTAAAGAAAAAATTGTTTTATCCATATAGAATTTTTTTTGTTCTTATTCAATTAATGTGTATTAATTGTTCATAGCACATCATTTCATTATACAAAGGTGTGTGGTTGATTTATTACTCTAATATCATCCCATCACACATTTTTGTTTCTTAGAAAAAAAAAATAGATAACAACATCAAAGTATCTCGTGCATGGATTAATGGAAGGATAATTGTAGCCTTTCATTTTCTCCTAGTAGCACATGTTATTCCATGTGCTTTCCTTCACTTCTCGCTGCCTAATAGTCATCCCATGATAGTCCATTGACACTCATTTGGAACTATTTTTGAGCCACCTTTGGAGATCCATTGTCGAAGGATTTTTCATGGATCCCAAATGTGACCTTAGTGGCACTTTAGTTTAACTCAATTAATTGCATTTTAGATTTAGCTCACTTAGTTGTACTCTTAGTCTATCTCACTTAGTTGCATTTTAGGTTTAGTTCACTTAGTTGCATTTTTATTCTACCTCATTTAGTTGCATTCTATGTTTAGTTCACTTCGTTACATTTTAGATTTAGTTCACTTGTTGCATTTTAGGTCTAACTCACTTAGTTGCATTTCAGGTTTATTTCACTTAGTCTAACTCAATTATATTTTAAGAAAATTTTCAATTTCACTTTAGTTTAGTTGCACTTTAGGATTGTTCATCTAGTTGCATATTTAGTTCATTCTATTTAGGTGCATTTTAAGTTAGATATAGGCACATTTAGGATAGTTCATCTAGATACATTTTAGGATTGCACTTTAGGATCATATTTCATGTCACCTTGCCATGGCATGTGCATGGAGGCTTATTTGGGAAAAAAGGAAAAGATTCATGTCTTTGTGATTTATGTATTTTTTTTTTCCATGATTTTAAAATGTTTTTCAATGCTTTTCTTCATTGGATTTGACTCTCAACTTCTATATTTCCTTCCTTGATCATCCTAAGTTGAGAAAATTCAATTTTTAATTTTGATTGCTATCATTTTCCTCTGGCATGCATTTCACTAGTTTTTCTAGATTTCATTAATTTTCAATTTTCTTGATTTTGTGTACATGGATAAAATTCACAATTCCAAAATAAATGGAATGTTCTCCATCATTTTATGAGGTTCTCTTCATGATCATCAAAATGTATGAAATGTGAATTAATTCATGGATATTAATTTGGGCATTGGTGAGTCCTTACATCCTTGTCTTTCTAAAGATACACAATTTTTGCCAATTCTGAATCTTATACTCATTTAGCTTCTATTAACTTATTTTTCTCTTAGATTTGATTATATTTGATTATTTATTTTTAATTGTGTATATCTTATAAATATTATTTTGCTCTTGGTTTAATAACTTGTAGACCCTCCATTTTGTCCCATTCGCACATGCCTTAAGTGTTCTTTCAATACTCCACAGTAGTTCCCTAGTGGCCCATTGTTGCTCACATAAGCTTACCTTTTTTAGCCACCTTGGAGATTCTAGTCGAGGGATTTATCTGGCCCCCCATTGTGACCCTTGGTAGCCCCGATTTAGACTTAGGTTTTTTCCTTCCTTTTTTAGGATAACGTATTTAGGTACGCCTTTAGAATAGCATACTTAGGCTTATTTAGGTTCACTTTTTAGGTCACTTAGATGCATCATAAATCACTTAAGTTCACTTAAACACTTCTTAGGCTCACCTAGGCACCTTCTAGCTTGCACGCACTTGCCTAAGGTCACCTAGGCAGTTTCTGTATTACACACGCTCACCTTCGGTCACTTAGAACCACTGAGTCACACCTTAGGTCACTTAGTCTCACCCTATGTCACTTAGGCACATTACACTTCACCTAGATTCACCTAGGCATATTACACTTCACCTTAGGCCACTTAAACACATTGTCTTGATCATCCTACATCACTTAGACATTTTCCTTATCGTCTTAAGTCACTTAGGCACTATCCTGATCACCTTCGAACACTTAGGCACTGTCCTGATCACTTTAGGTCACTTAGACATTGTCCTAATCACTTTAGGTCACTTAGACACTATCTTGATCACCTTAGGTTTACATTGGCCCACTTTGATTCACTTAAGCTCACCTAGGCACACTTGGCCCACTTAGATTCACCTACGCACACTTGGCCCACCTAGGTTCACCTCGGCCCATTTAGGTCACCTTTAGGTAATTCCTGCATAGCTTACATAGCTCGCATGATTTGCATTTTTAACATTCGCATGTGCCTGATTTTTTATTTTTTATTTATTTATTTATCTAGTTAGTTATTATTATTTGTTATTTTTATTTATTTATTTTTATTTATTTTTTAAAAAAAATTGCTTGTGTTTGATGTATTTTTTTCTTTTGTTCTTATTGTCTTTTTAAAATTTGCATGAGCTAGATTTTTTTTTTAAATTTACATAAACTAGTATTTTGATTTCCTTTATATAAATGCATGTGATCCATTGTTTTTGTTTATTTATTTATTTATTTATTTTTAATTTTTTTACTTCTAAGTTTTCATTTCTTTCTTATATGAGATTCTGGTGGCTTTCAAATGGAAAGAGTGATCGCATTGGAAAACAATTTTTTGCATGGCAATGAGAGTAAGAAGAGAAAACAAAAGATATTCACATGATAGAGTAATATTTTTTTGTAAGTCCACGTCGTTGGAAAATTGGAAAAGAGATATGATTCTTTGAGACACCATTTTTGGATAAGGAAATTGAAAATACGAAGAGGGGTTAGGAGATTGATTTTTTTATTTAAAAAAATGTCCACAGGCATAAGGATATCTTTGGAAGGTGAATTCGGGCAACCACTTGTTTGAGAAAGTTCATGCCATTTTGGAGATATTTGGAGATTGACTTGGAGAGATATTTTTTGGGAGAGGTCTCTTATGGGAGTGGGGATTTGATTCATGCAGTATGGGAGATAGGAATGATCTTCTCAGGATTGTGGGCCAAGAAGAGAGCACACGTGAGATTTTCTTCAAAAATGGGGATAGTCGGTTGCATAGAGAGTGAATGATAGGCTTTTTTGGGAGTCTTTTGTTCATTCATGAGGGTTCACAATCAAGTATAGGAGAGGGGGGTTGCAACACACTTAGTGGAGGATTAGGCATAGGTTGCCACTTTAAAACCTTCTTCGTGCATAGATATTTGGAGGTTGGGATTTAAACATTGCTACAATCTGCAATAGGGAGAGTGAATTAAGGCTATTGTTAAAGAAAAATCAGTGTGTGAGAGAGATGGAGGATCGACTTTTTGGAGACGAAGGAAGCGTTATTTTTATTTAGAGAGATATTCACATCTTTGGGTGGGGGAAAAACACACAGTCTGCCTTAGGAATTCTCCACTACCAACCATCATATAATATAAAAGGTATATGGTCTATAGTGGAAAAGGGAGGCACAATCCACTCTAGGATCTTCATCATGCAACAACTTCATGCATAAAATCAAGGAACCAACCGCACCATTCTCCAAGGAAGGAAGAGTGCCATAGCCAATACGCACCATAGGGGATTTTTTGGGGAGAATTTGAAAACATCACCA
Source organism: Vitis riparia (assembly GCF_004353265.1). Taxonomy (NCBI): domain Eukaryota; kingdom Viridiplantae; phylum Streptophyta; class Magnoliopsida; order Vitales; family Vitaceae; genus Vitis; species Vitis riparia. Next base: position 15,295,553 of record NC_048448.1, read on the forward strand.
CAGGTTGCCATTTAGATTGAAGATGACAACACTTTAAGGTGAATTAGTCTACATGTAGGCTACCTCTTTGGATCACATGGAACCCGCATGGTAGTGGATTCTAGGAAGAAGATAAGGGGTTGTCCACGGAAAGATAGAAGCCACCAAATTTTTTTCAAAGATCGAGTCGCATACCATTGTATAAGGGAACACGATCCAAACCTTTTTTAAAAAAGAGCCATACCACCAGCCACGTAGAAGGGATCATCCACCATGCACTCATCCATAATTTGAAACACATACAGCCCACATGTGATTTGTCTTGGGAGGTAAGTTCAAATTTATTTTTGTTTTTAGTATAGTTTTTGATTCATTACATAGATTGGAAAGGTTCGATTTTTTTTTTTGTATGTTTGTTTGTTTTTTTTTTATTAAGTTTAGATTCATTATGTTAACTCATAAAAGTTTTAAATTTATTTAATTTGGTTTGGACTCTTCATATAGGTTTGAAAAATTGAAACTTTGAATAATTCAGTTTTACATTCATTTGTTAGTTAATAGTTTTTCTTTATTTTGAAAGTCTTTGATTTATTTTTTTTTTGGTTCAAGCGTTTTCATGAATATTAGTTTGTTGATTCTATGTGCTAAAAATCTAGTTTTAAATTTGCTCAGTTAGCCTTAATTCATCTGAGGGTTTAAAAGTTTCCACAAATTTTTAGTTTGTTAATATAATTGATCCTGTATGCTAAAAATCTTGTTTTAAATTTGTTTTGATTGATTCCAATATATTTGTTTTAGAAATGTAGTTAATTAAGATAAAATAATTGCTTTGGTTGAACCTTATTTATTCGATTTAGAAATTTGGTTAGTTCACATCTTGTGTTCATTAGAATTCATTTTGATACTATTTATTTGTTTTAGAAATTTAATTAGTTTATATATTGAGTTTGTTTTGATATTATTTATTTAAATTTGGAAATTTGGTTGATTTACGTCTTAAGTTTATTGATAATTATTTCAATTGAATCTTATTTAATTGTTTTAGAAAATTAACCTTTTCGAATAAAATATTTATTTTGATTGAATCTTTTTTATTTGATTTCGGATAATTAATTAATATGAATAAAATTTTTGTTCGGTTTGTGATCCTTTTAAAGACTATCCAATTGCCATTGAATAAAAATCTCTCTTCACATGTCAAAAATGAATTTTCTCCATCATAGATGAGGCTCCTTGACCACAAGTGAAAGGTAGCTAAAAAGGGGATCCAAATTAGCATTTCTTCTTTTTTAAATCCCTTCAAGTTAGAAATTAAAAACCCTCTGATTACTACCTAAAAAGTGATATTTTACACCTTTAAGTCATTATGTTTTAAGCACTTTTGTGTAGTAATTTTCCATCTTTATTCCAATTGGCATGTTAAGGACCTAGCAATGACTTCTAATCATATTTGTGGCTAGTTTTAGCGTTTTGACAGCTTTTTGGATCATTAAGACAAGCCAACCAAAGGAGAGAAGCAAAGAGAAGCAAAGAGAAGCAAAGAGGAAAACAGAGGACAGCAGCTGCAGTCTTATTTTGCACTTTTGGAGTACTTCCCGAAGTCCATTTTTTACATGCTATATGTCATTTCAAAGCTCAGGAAGTCAAGAATCCAACGCTTCAAACCGTGTACGATTTGGAGCTGAAATGAGGAAGATATGGCCTTTGGAAGACAACTGATCCAGGCTTGTGCGAAATTCGCACAACACCTTGAAATTCGCACAACACCTTCAGCTTGTGCGAACATTGTGTGAAATTCGCACAACACCTTCCAAATTCGCACAGCCCATTCGTGGTGTGAATTTTCCTCTGTTTTTGCCGACTCCACTTTAGATATTTTCTTATGTATTTTTTGATGTAATTTCCTTTCTTATCCTTGTAACAAGCCAATCACAAGCTTTGCTTTTGTAAAGACTATATAAGGGGTGGAAATCACCTCTCGAAGACAACTAACATATATGTTATGTTTTACACTTAGTGAAAAATAGAGCTCTCTCATTTTCCTTTTCTCTCTACTATTTTCTTTTTCTTGGAAGCCAAACAACCTCTGAGGATGTTTTCCCAGAGGATGAGAGGCTAAACTTTTGGTTTCTTGAAGTGAAGGAAGGTAGGTGAAAAGTCCATATGCAAAGGTGGAAAACTCTCGTGCATTAAATACAGGTAGTTGGAGTTCATAAATGGCTTTTAAATCCAAAGTTTTGCTTTAAATCCCTTAGAATCACTTTGAATGGCCAATACATGGTAAGCTTCAGGTCTCTATGGATGCTTATTGCTAGATCCATATCAGTCCATTAGTTATCATGTACGAGCCAATGGAAAACGGTTCAAGGTGAAGACCCATAGTGTCTAAAGCCATTAATGGACCTTGACTACCATTTCTATTGACTTTTTATGGATTAAATCTTCATTGTTAAACCTATACCGATTCGGGAAATAACTATAGGTTAAATCCCCAATGCGAGGAGAAAAATCCGGAATTTTCCACTTTGCATTCTAAACTTGATCCTAGCAATCCTTAGAAAAATCCGGGAGACTTTCTTTCTTCCATTTTTAATTAGTTTATGTTAATTTAGTTTCAAACACTTTCAAAACAAATTTTATTTTCTTTTAAACTTTAAGTTTTTGATAAAGGAAATCATTAAATTCAATTTCTAATCTTGAGTATATCACTGGTAGAATGAAAACCCATCCCAGAGTTCGACCCTAGAGCCACTATACTATAGTAGCTTTGCTACGCTAGTATGAGGTCATAGGTTTTATAACTGTTTTTTATTAAATGACCCGACTGGATTTACACAGAATCACCCTCTTTTTGTGTCTAGTGTTTAGGATTTATCAAATCACTTGGTTCTTTTCGTCTTCTCTAAACTCATTATGGACCCGCATTTTTCACGTGTGCCCTCACTTGATCAGCGAGACTCACTTTTATATGGTGAAAAAATTTAGTTTTGGAAAAGTCAAAGTAACCACTTATTTTATTTTATTTTAAAGGGAAAATAAAACAAGAAATAAAACCCAAAAAAAAAAATTACTCCACATTTTTGGAAAAGCATGTCTCGAAAACCCGAATCTAGGTCCAAGGATCAGGTTACCTATTGGGAAGGTACCTTTAAGAAGTAGTACTCCTCTAAGCCCTACAAAAGTCTCTACTGACTAAGTTGAGGGAAATGTGGCAATTAATTGATTAATCGAGGGTACCTATGTAGGCTAAGGTGACTTCAAAACTAGCATGCCAAATAAGAAAAACCGATCATACTCATAAACGAGAGTTAGGATGTGTACCTGGACCGCTTCTTAAGCGCTATCATAAAACATCAAAGTTAACATAGAAATATAGTACACAACATGTATTTTATCCAAAAAAATCTAACATGCATATAAGCACCCAAGGATGTAATCAAACATGGATATGGCTTACAACAACATGCATGTTCATAAAATTATGAAAAAGTAAGTGATAGAGAGCGTACCTGGATAGCATGCATAATTTATAAGATTTCTAAAATAATGTTAGAATGGTTAGGACAAGTATGAATTATATAACATATTCATTATATCTAATACACAGTACCAAAACCAAAATTGAGCCAAGGTAACTCAAATGACTCAAAAAAATAAATAACCAATTCAAGCAATGTACAAGATCATCAGCATGCAATTAGAAAATGGAGCATCAAAAGAAACAATTTCTAAAAAATGGCTTAGAGTGGAATTTAATTACGAAAAATTTCAGGCAACAACTCCTACCCATCTAGATCAACATACTGAAACCCAAACTCTCATTCAAAGGACAGATTGTAGTAAAGAAATCTAAAGGTTTTACAAAGTCTAGATTAGATAAGAAAAACTGATATGCATAAATGAATTTTTTTAAAATAATAAAATATCCCATAAAATCATACAAAAAATCAAACACATAGTTCAAACTGTCTATATCACATAAAAAATTAATCCAGGGTCGGATAGTACTCAAAACTATTTTTAAAACACTCAAGCTAATCAGATGTCTAGAATTTAGTACATGCAATAGGTACGATTTTGAAAAATCATATCTCCCTTAAAAAGGCATATTTTTTAATATTTTATGTGTCTAACATCAATTAAAAGAAGCCTCAAATTGATTAAAAATATTGAATAAAATTTAAAAAAAAATTTGGTATTTTATTTTTTCAAAAATATCTCGGATGTCCAGAACTGGGTGAAAAGGTAGCCCCTCTAAAGACTTGCTTATATTTTCTATTCTAGAATTGCTTTCTAACTCAAACGAAACTTTAAATTCAATTTCAAGGAGTGAGGAAAGTCATACAAGCTTTGAAAATTTTTAAAATATAATATAAAGCTATTATATCGAATTTTAACACTAAAAGGTCAGTGGGTATGAAAACTGGCAACAAGGAAAAAAAGTTTTTTTTTTTTTTTGAAAATTTTTGCACCATTAGAATTGTCCTCCCAAAATGGCTATGCTGCTCCCAAAACTCCTGTGGAGTGCATGATAATATTCCCCCACTCCACGTTCTGCTGGTGGTTTCAATAAATAAAAAAAACGATGCACGGTTAAATCAAACTTCAATGATCTAATTGTATACCCTCTCCGAAAAAAAATCATCTCTCTCAAAGTCGCAACCCTTTAATTCCTCACAAAGTTATCTCGTAGTCCAAAAGCTTTTGGAAACACATTACCAATATCCCAAAACATTCTGAATCTTTTTCTCCGAAGACTTCAAGAACACTTCCTCAAAATCACCAGCATGTCCCTCTTTCAAATGGCGTTCATCCTCCACAAAAAAAAAAAAAAAAAAAAAAAAAAAAAAAAACTATTGAATCTTCTTCTGAAAATACCCAGAAAGCCTCACTAAAATATGAACCTATATTGACCTTCCTTTTCCAAAAAAATGGTGCCTCTCCCTCGATCCTTTATCCCCTCAAAACGGCAGCCTAGTGATGAAAAAAAAAATCAGCAGCAACCCGGTGATCTTGAAAAATCAGCAGCAGCCCAGTGATCCCTTCTCAATGGTACTCCCCTCTTCTCTTCTTTCCTTTATCTTTCTTAATCTCAAAACGACAGCCTAGTGATGAAAAAAATCAACAGCAACTCGATGATCCTGAAAAATCAGCAGCAGCCCCGTGATCCTTTCTCAATGGTGTTTCCCCCTTCTTTTTTTTCCTCTATCTTTCTTAATATGTTCTCTATCACTTTTTCACCTTCTCTGCAGCCTCGGTGATGTAAAAAATGGCATAAAAGATTTTCTTCTCCTCGTCCCATCACCCTCCAATTTTTATTTTTTATTTTTTATTATTTTTTATTTTTTAATCTCTTATCAATCCCCTCATTCAACTCCTCTCTCCAGCTACGGTAATGGAAGGAACAACAACCACCTCTGCTCCTTTCCTTTCTTTCTTTTAAATCTTTTTTTTTTCTCGATCACTTCTTCTTGAACACAGCCTTCATCCCGTCCACATACATAATAAACCTCTCATTTTCACATTCTATGTAGCTTTGTAACTTACCATTTCAAGTGGGCCCTCTTTCCTCTTTTTTTATTTTTTTCAAACACACAATAAATCTCTCATTTTCACATTCCATGCAACTTTGTAACTCACCATTTCGAGTGGGCCCTCCTTTTTTTTTTTTTTTTTAAACGTGGACTAAATATCTCTCCAATCACAACTCCAAGTTTCCTTTCCTAAAGAAACCAAACTCTCCATTGATAAATCTCCCTGCAAAATTCCAAAGTTAATAGGTTACAAATAAAATAAAAAATGTGTTTTAGAAAATGAGTAAAATTTATTGAATTGACAAAAATAAAAAAATATATCTATATTTTATACAATTATTAGATTAACTAAAAGCATTTGATGAAATTATTAGATTGAAGTAAATAAGAGTATTTTACGAAATTATTTTATTGAATAAAAGTGTTTTATGAAATGATAAAAAAAAAAATACACAAAGTAATATAAAAAATGCCTAAATAGATAATAATAAAAAGGAAAGTCATGCAAACCATGCAAAAAAACGTGAGCCATGAAGCCATGCAACCATGCATTCATGCAAAAAAATGATCTAAATGGGCCTAGGGTGCCTAAATAGGCCTAAGGTGCCTAAATGGGCCTAAGGTGCCTAAGTGGGCCAAGGGTGTCTAAGGTGCTTAAATGGGCCTAAGGTGTCTAAATGGGCTTAGGGTGCTTAAATGGACCCAAGGTGCCTAAATGGGCCTAAGGCACCTAAATGGGCCTAGGGTGACTAAATGGGCCTAGGGTGCCTAAATGGGCCTAAGGTGCGTAAATGGCCCTAGGGTACCTAAATGGGCCTAGCGTGCCTAAATAGGCCTAGGGTACCTAAATGGGCCTAAGGTGCCTAAGTGGACCTAGTGTGCCTAAATGGGCCTAAGTCTATACTAGGGCTGCCAAGAGTCACAATGGAGTTAGATAAATCCCTCAACCATAATCCCCAATGTGGCTTAGAAAAGATAGGCTACACAAGTAGGGCCACCAAGGAATTGTTGTAAAGTATTGAACAAATACCTAATAGGACATGTGTTATGAGGATGAAATGGAGGGTCTACACTCATTTTCAAAAGTATTTAAACCAATAAAAGGCTTTAGAAAAATGTTCATTCTAGGTCTAGGCAAAGAACACATTTTCTATAAAAATTATGCAACTCATTCCATCTAAGTTGCATTCTTCTTTGTTGGTTTTCAAATTATTCACATAAGTTTGGACTTGTGCTTCCAAACTAATGGGAATACACAAGTAAAACTTATGGATATTGAATGGGGAAGTGGTGCAACCCCTACATAAAAATCATTTTTCAAAAACCTTCTTTTCATCAGCTTATTTAATTTATTGCACACCTGAAAATAAAATTCGATTTGACCTATTTATGATATTTAAAAAAAAACAGTGATTGTATGATATTGTAGGCATCTTGAATATGAATTTAGAACTTTGTTTGAATTAAAAAGTAATTCTAAAATAGAAGATATAAATGAGCCTTTTAGGAATTATGTTTTCACCTGATTCTGGAAATTCAAAATATTTTTATAAAAATAAATTATTAAATGACCTTGTAAATTTTATTTGATATTTTTAATTGATTACTTCTTGAAATTGAATTTAGACACATAAAATATTGAAAATAGGTTTCCTAATTGAAAGATATATTTTCTCCTTGTTGCATTCACTATACTGCCCTAATTTTGAATAGAGAAGTTGTTGATTATTTTTAGAATTGATCTATGTACCTTTTGACCTTGAATCTATTTTCCTTGTAAATGGAAAATTCTAAACATGTTGCATGATTTTTGTATGATTTTTTTTTACACTTATATGTTAGTTTAAAAAATCAGTTTGTGCATGCTTTTAAATTCTGTCATGGTCTGGACCTTTAGAGATGTTTTTGTAAACTGAATCAATCAAAGCTTTACTAAATTTCCTGGCCTTTTGGTTGATAATCTAGACATATAGAAGAGTTCCTCTAAATTTTTTTGTAATTAAAATATGCTTCTATATATTTTTTTTAGGATTTATTCTTTAAAGGCTCCTGTTGTGATTGCATGTTGGGATTTCTATACAATGTTTAACTTACCTTTTAACTTGGAGTCAATTGATATGTCTTTACTTAATCTTGACTTTGATATTATAATATAGACATAATGAGGATGTTGTATGATTCCTCCCATGTTGAAATGATGTCTCTAGTTATTTGTTTAGGATTTCTCAAATGAATGTAACTGTTCTGTCTATTTACTGCATGCTTTTATCTTAGTTACTAACTTTGATACTTATGGCTACCTAGAGTGTTAGTTTAAATTTAACAATGAGATTGTATGTATGTCCTAGGTGATAGATGATATTCCTTTGGAATCTTGCCTTTTTTTAGCTACACAAATGTTATATATATATTAGTGTTTTGGATCACAGTTATTCTAATCCTATTTCATCATGTGTAAGCACATTGTAAGTTATGCATACTATCCAGGTACATTTCTCACACCTTTTATCATTATAATTATGCAAACATGCAAAAATTTGGATATATGTCATTGTTTTGTATATTTTGTTTGTTACTTGATTATTTGAATAAGATGAAATGCATGTTGTATGCTATATTTGTTAAACTAACTTTGATATTTTCATGAAAGCATTTTGGGACGCAGCTTAGGTACATCAATCTCCTCTTTCTACATGAGTGTTTCTTGTGGTATGATTGTTTGGTTATGAATAGCATGATGTTTACTCTTAAGCTTGATCACCTTTACTTCCTTGGTACCCTCAATCAATCAATTAATTATCATTCTTCCTTCAACCTAGTCAATAGAGACCTTTTTAGGGCTTAGATGGGTGCTACCTTTTAAGGTACCTTCCTAATAGGTAACTTGATCCCTGAACCTAGACTCGAGTTTTTTAAAGACATATTTTTTCAAAAGTTTAAAGAGTCATTTTTTAGGGTTTTAGTTTCTTATTTTATTTTCCCTTTAAAAAATAATAAAAATAAGTGATAACTCCAGTTTTTTATAAAAACACAATTTTTCGCCCTTAAAAAGCCAGTCTTGTCGACGAGTGAGGATGCATGTGAAAATGCGGGTCTACATAACTATATCTCATATCTTACTTGTGGACTAACTTTTTTTTCCATGAAAACTCACTATTCCATTTTGGGCACTTATTAAGGTACGCTTCCTTCCTTACTTGATTTATTCTTTTGATATGTATGCCTTGTTTTGATTAATTCCTAGATGTGTTTTCATTTGTTATCACCATTGCCCTGTTCATGTACATGTCATTAGGTATTCATTGATTCATTGATCAATTGTCATATTTACCTCCACTTGATTAGTAGAGACCCATTTTGTTAAAGCTTAAAGGGATGTTATTTATGGTAACTTCCTAATGAGTAACTTGATCACTAGACTCAAACATGATTTTTCATAGAATTGCTTTTCCTTTAAAATGAGTCACTCTTAGGGTTTATTTCTTATTTTGTTTTCCCTTTAAAAAATAAACAAAAATAAGTGGCGACTCCAACTTTTTCTAAATTTAGTTTTTCACAATAAAAAACAAGTCTCGTCGTTGAATTGGGATACATGTGAAAAATGCGAGTCCATAGGTAGATTTACCAAAAAAAAAAAATTATTATTGAGTGATATCGCATGAATAATTTCACAATTGTTTCTTCAAGACAAAACCAAAGATTTCTATAGTGAATTTATCCACGTTAAGCATAAGCAAGGATGATCAACTTAATAATCCATAATCAAATTTAGGAAGATGAGATAGATTCTAGGTGAATTTGTGGAGAGAGTTATAGAAGAAATTTAGAGGAATTGTGTTGGAAAATTAAATTTGATTTAGAAACTTACAAAATATCACAATTAGATTTAGTTTCTAAAAAGTTAAAGAAAATATTTTATTTTAAGTAGTTATTTTAGTTGAAATGTAATCTTGCTAGGTGATAGCACTACTTTATTAGATTATGAACTCCTGTTCATGAGGAGCCTGCATGCAAGGGATAGTAGGTCATAAACCCCAAACTTTGTCTTGTTGTTATTTACATAGGGTTTTGGAATGCAATTGATTCTCTTTAGTGGAATATTGAATCAACTTCAAAATTGGATTTTAAGGGAGCAAGTACTCCTATGAGTCCCAATGATCTCGATTCATGCTCATATACCATGATGATGTTTATGAGAGTTGGATTGACTTTGAGTTCATTCTTGTGCATAAGGGTGTTTTGGTAATTACGTAAGAATGCATAAAGGATAATGAATAAGGTCTCTAGATTAAGCTAATTGATTAATTAGATGACCCTATATGGTTAATTAATCAATTATGACCCGTTTTGAGTTAGATTAAGTGACCTAAGCCGTGATGGACTCAAGTCGCTTAAGCCTAGTGGGTCAACCCTATAAATACCCCCTTATATGTTAGGGTTTTCTAATAACTTTCTATTAGTCGTCTCACCTCTACAGAGAAAGAGAGAGAGAGAGAGCCAAATCTTTCTCCCTTCCATTTCCCACACTTTGGAGTGCCAAGATCATAGTTCGAGTCATCAAATGGAAGATCTTGGGTGTATGTGATTCATCCCCAATTGGTGTACCTTTGATTCAGTCCTCAGATAGGAGTTATCAAAAAAATTTATAAACATAATTCACCATATACCAGGGTAGCATAGCTAGCATAGCATAGTGGTTCTAGGATCGTCCACATGGATGGGTTTTCATCTCACACGTGATATTAGTTTAAAGCACTTAAATGGTGTTTTTTCTTTTATAAGTTAGTTTTAAAAGAAAACATAAAGTTGGTTGAAAAGGGTTGGTTTTAAGCTAACCAAAAATAGTAAGGTTTCTTGGAGTTTCAGTTCACTAGGCTCAAGTTCCTTATACAAAAGGGGAGATTTCGGATCTTTTCCTCGCATTGGGGATTTAACCTATAGTTATCCTCCCAACTAGTGTATTACAGTTGGTTCCCATTAATGGTTTCAACGCTAAATTCCTCTCATTAATGCATCTTGCAATGGCTCGTACCTCTCACCTAACATTTGTCATTCAAGGTGATCCTTAACCTTGGATTCCCTTCAAAAGCTCGCAGGAGATAACTAATGGATGTCTCCAAGGAGTCCAAAAGCTTACCAAGTGTTGGCTATTCTAAGTAATCCTACCTTTAAACCACCTCCCAAAGGCTCGCAAGAGATAACTAATGGATCTTTATGGATTGAGTCCGAAAAGCTTACCAAGTGTTGGCTCAGGTGATTATAAGGGATTTTAAGTTAACTAAAAATATAAAAACCATTAACGGGTCACAACTTCCTCTTCATTAAAAACTGAAACAAGGAAAACTCCCACTTTTGTATCCGAGTCCCTTACCTAGCTTCCTTCCATCTAAGAAACAAAAAGTCTAGTCACTCATCCTCTGAGGAAACATCCTCAGAGGTTGTTTGGCTAGAAAGAAAATACAAACAAAGTGAGTAGGTAAGGCAGAGCAAAGCTTTGTATATTTCTTACTAAAAAATGTACAAGTGATCATCAAGAATGTCTTCCAAGATTCTGAGATATATATTACAAAAAGAGATATGTTAAGATATATAAAGAGAAATATTTTTAACCCCTCAATTAGATATCCTAAATATCTAAAAAGATATTCATCTGATTATAAGGAGAGAATAGATAATTACACAAAATATCTTGAGGTAAAAATCTAACAAAGTCGGTGCAAAAATATCTGAACATTACATGAAGATTTCGCAAGTTAGATATGGAGTTGTGAAAATTTCGCAAGAAGAAAAGGAGTTGCGAAATTTTTGCAAGTGGTAAAAAATGGCTGCGAAATTTCCTTCTATCTTGCAAAAATTTTGCAAGTGGTTGAGAAATTCTTCAATGTTAGATTCCTTCTTTGATTCTCTTTCTTGCACACTTGATTGATTTGGCAAAGGCTTTGAAGCTCTCTAAAACTTGGATTCTTCATGTAATTTAGCTTCAATCTTGCTTTGCCATGGATTATACCAAGTTCTCCCTCATTCTTAGCTTGTTTTAATGATCAAAAAGCTATCAAAAACATCAAAACTTGCCAAAAACTGATTAGTAACACTTGCAAGGGTCCTTAATGTGCCAATTGAGTTAAAAGGTAATAAATACTACTCAAAAGTGTTTAAAAGAGTTTACTAAAAGCTATAAAAGAGCACTTTTTGAGTAGTAATCAGTATGAGACCTCCAAAATTTTCAAATATGTTCTTCATCAGATGGATTTTGATCTAGGAACATCTAGATCACAAGTATAAGTTTTAAATCTCTAAATTTTTATTTTAAAATGGTTTTGAAGTCATTATTTTTTGTTACCTTAGATCTAGAGATCCCTAGGGATAGATGCATGCACCTTACAAGATCCAAGGCATGGGAACAAAGTAATCTAGGTTTCTAATAGAATGTTAAATCAACTTTAGAATTAGATTTTAAGGAAGCCAATACTCTTATGGCTCTCAATGGTCCCCGCTCTAAGCTTATATACTATGATGACACGATTTATGAGGGTTGGATTGTCTTTATGTTCACTCTTGTGCAAAAGTCATTTTGGTAATTACGTAAGGTTGCCTAGGGATATTGAACAAGGTCTCTAGATTGGGCTAATTGATTAATTAGATGACCCTATGTGGTTAATTAATCAATTAAGACCCATTTTGGACTAGATTAAAAGACCCAAGCCTTGTTAGGCTCAAGTCACTTAAGCCCAGTAAGAAAACCCTATAAATACCCTCTTAAGAGTTAAGGTTTCTATAACTTTTTAGTGAGAGTTATCTTTTACCTCAAGAGAAGGAGAGTCATAACTTATTCTCTTTCAAAGCCCACACTTTGGAGTGCTAAGATTATGGTTCGAGTCATTAGGTGGACGATCTTGAGTGTACGAGACATTCAAGCATGTTCTTCATCACAAGGGGAACATCCAAATCCAAATATGAGCACTATGTCTCTAGATCTTTATCCTAATATGGTTTTTATAGTCATATGTTTACACTACAATAGATTTAGAAAAATATATGGTAGTTTGCATGCACCCTAAGAGATCCAGGACGGGGAATGGAGAAATCTGGATATTCCTAGTACTTTTATAATCTCAAAGTACAAATTTTAACCCCACACACATTTTGAGGAAAATATGTACATTCATCACAAAAATACATACTTTTTTTGTTTGTGATGGACATGGACCCCATTTAACCTTAGTACTATCTAAATATTCATTTGTGTAACCTTGGTAATGCATTTAAGGTCTTGGCCAACCTTGAAGTATGAATTCTAACCCCACATAAATTCATTAGAAAAATATGTACATTCTTATAAAAAATACATACATTCTACAAAAAAATATATGCATTTTTTTCTAAAACAAATTGGGACCCATCAAGCCTTATTAAGGTTTGAATATTCATTTATGGGACCTCGGGAATGCATTTAAGCCTTGTCCCCACCTCGAAGGCTAATTTCAAAGCCTACATACATAAGAAAATTAATTATATTTTTAACAAAAATGTGTACATTGTTAACAAAAATATGTACATTTTTTTTTAAGGCAGGCTAAGACCCCATTAGGTCTTATTACTAAATATTCATTTGTGTAACCTTGGGAATGCATTTAAGGCCTCCTCCCACCTTGAAGGCCAATTTAGAAGCATATATACATCTTTAAGAAAAATATGTACATTCTTAAGAAAAATATATAAATTTTTTTAAAGGCGAACTAAGACCCCATTTGGCCTGATTAGGATCTAAATATTCATTTTTGAAAATGAAACCTCCAAAATACATTTGAGGGCTTTTTGACCTTGAAGGTAGATTTCTAAACCCATTGAAAAATACGTACATTCTTAATAAAAATACGTTCTTTTTTTAAAGGTAGATTAGGACCTCATTAAGCCTTAATAGGGTCCAAATAGTCCTTTGTAGAATCTTGGGAATGCATTTGAGCCATTTTCCCACTTTGAAGTCAAATTTCAAAATTCATGTACATCCTTAAGAAAAATACTTACATTCTTAACAAAAACACGTACATTCTTAATAAAAATATTTGGATTTTTTGAAAGGCGAATCATGACCTCGTTAGGCTTTATTAGTGCCTAAATAGTCATTTGTGGAGCCTTAGGAATGCATTTGATTCCTTCTCTTGCCTCAAAGGCCGATTTCAAAGCCCACACATATCTTGAAGAAAAATACATACATTCTTAACAAAAATAGGTAAAAAAAATTTAAAGATAAATCGTGATCCATTAGGGCTTATTAGGGTCTAAATATTCATGTGCGGAACCTCGAAAATGTATTTGAGCCTTTCGCCCACCTTTTAGCTCAATTTTGAAGCCTACATACATCCTTAAGAAAAATATGTACAATTTTAAGAAAAATATGTACTTTTTTTAAAGACGAACTAAGACTGCATTTAGCCTTATTAGGATCCAAATATTCATTTATGAAACCTCGGGAATGCATTTGAGGCCTTTTCTCACCTTGAAGATTGATTTCTAAGCCCACATACATCCTTAAGAAAAATATGTACTTTTTTTAAAGATGAACTAAGATTGCATTTAACCTTATTAGGATCCAAATATTCATTTATGAAACCTCGGGAATGCATTTGAGGCCTTTTCCCACCTTGAAGATCAATTTCTAAGCCCACATACATCCTTAAGAAAAATATGTATGTTCTTAAAAAAAAATGTATGTATATTTTTCCAAAGGTGAATCGAAATCCTATTTAACCTTATTAGTTTCTAAATATTCATTTTTGGAACCTCAAGAATGCATTTGAGGCCTTCTCTCACCTTGATGGCCGATTTCAAAACATATGTACATTTTTCAGAAAAACATATATATTATTAAGAAAAATATGTGCATCATTAACAAAAATACGTACATTTCTTGTAAAGCTTATCAGGATTTCATTAGACTCTATTATCATCTAGATATTCATTTATTGAACCTTGTGAATGAATTTTAGCTCTTCTCCTAACTCAATGTGTATAAGTTTGCTTGTGAAAACTTTTAAATTAAATCATTCTTTAATTACTATGGAAAAGCACTATGGTCTTTTTTAAATGTTCCACATGCTTGTATAGGCAATTCCAAAGCATTTATAATGTGTACTAAAAAGATATAAAATTTATTCTAACCTCACTTATAAATTAATAGTCAATTCCTAAGCCTCATTTGATATGAATAACTATCAATCTTAATTAAAAGATATGTTTGTTTTATATTGCAAGATTTATAATGATTGTCTTCAATACCTTCCTTTCTTTCAGTTATATTTTGTATACAACGGTGACAAATATACAAAGCATAAACCATTGATGGGACTAGAAATAAAGAATATTGAAAGAATCATATGTTTCACATTAATAGGAGTATACAAATTACACTTTTATAATTATAATTACTTGATAACTTTTCTCATGTTTTTTGTATGAACAATTGGAAATAATACATAATAACATCATTGCATCTTAGATTGTAGACATCAAATTCAAATTTTGCTATATTAAGTAATGTAACTATGTGAAATTATTCAAAATACGATCATTTGAATGACCATACCCACCCATAAGTATGACCATATATTTAGTCTACTGCAGCAACACTATTTTCTAGAGATGAAGTTGTTGATTTTTTAATATTGACAAGTCATTGTATGAGAAGTAGATTGGTTATGTGCATGAAAATATATAATTAATCAACATTAACATATGTACATCCTAAGCTCTCCTTATTTTTGTTCTTGATTAATGTAACACAATTTAGATAAGTTGGTTACCAAGGAGTAAACATTCAATTTAAAGGTAAAAGTAAATAAATAAGCATTAGCGTATGCTTGGTTGTTTCATCTCTTTAGTAATACATGTATTTCTTTTTTCTTTTTGCCTTTTATGAAATTAGACTTTTATATTTAATGTTTATTTGAATGGAAGAACATGTGAATATCAGTGATTAAAGTGGATGTTTGAATAAGTTTCACCAAAGTATATATTTTGCTAATAAACATATATCTTTATGTAAAATAATCCATATGAACAACATAAAATCAAATTATGTTTATAGCAACCACCTTTATTACGACAATTTATTTATTTATTTTTATTACAAGTTTCACCTCATTCACTCAAAAGTTAAAAATTAAATAAAGGTTTACTTTTAGAACAAAAGGTCGACCTCTATTTTGCCTACTACCCATATCAAACAAAATCAATATTAATGTTCAAAAGCCAACCTTTGGCCTCTATTTTACTTATTGCCCACATAATTCAACCTTAAGACCCAATCTCCTTTACTACAATTATTTGCTTTTGTATTTTAATATAGGTTTGACCTCATTCACTAAAAAATGAAAACTTAAATAAGGAAAAAAAGATTCGAATATAGTTGCAAAATACATCACAAAACCACTATTTGGTTTCCCAAAGATTCATATATTCAATTTTCAGAAATTGAAAACTTAACATTTAAAAATTCTTAAATACCGGAAATTAATAAAGATGACAAAAGCAAAATTAGATTTTCCAAACATTCATATATTCATTTTCCATAAATTGAAAACTTAAACTTAAAACTCTTATATTCTCAATATTGAAATCCAAAAATTCATACATTTAATTTCCAAAAATTGAAAACTTAACACTCATATATTCTTAATACCAAATTCTACAAATCAATAAACATCACAAAACCAAAATTTCGTTTTCCTAAGGTTCATATATTCCATTTCCACAAATTGAAAACTTAAAGCTCATATATTTTCAATGCTCAATTCCATAAATTCGATTTCCACTCATTCACATAAACACTGTCAAACTAAAAACACTTTGAAACACTTTTAACTCCTTATTGGGAAAATCTTTGTCATTCGATCAATGACGCTTAAACTTTTTAATTTAAATTGTTTAAGTATATATAGTAAAATCTAGAAAATTAAATGAATATAGGATATAAAGAAATGAGATTAATACACAAAATAATGAGATAAATATATAAAATAATAAAAGTTAGGTATAAGATAATGAAATCAAAATATATATATATATATATAAATGAAACTACATATGACATGCAAAATAATAAGGTTCATGTATAAAGTAATAAAGTTCTCTTTGTATATGTATATAACACCATCAATCAATGAGACAACGTTTGTACTTGATATTACTTTATTGATGATGCATTTTAGAGTCAAACTCTATCGTGTTATCTGACGTATCTCCTATGATTAACAATGTTACGAACTTAATCTCATATCATGTATTGTAAGTAGGGATGTCAACATGATAGATTTAGGACAATGATCTCCATCTCAATGTACAACCTTCTAGACATGCCCCGTGCTAGCTATTTAAATTTATTTTTATTACTTTATAATAATAATAATAATAATAATAATAGTGATAACGAGATAGAGTGATATAAAATTTTCTCATATATGTTTCCTCATAGTAAATTTTTATTTTTATTTTTAAATTTTTTATAATTTTAATTATGTAAAAAATAAATATAACCTATATATGAATAAATAAATATTATGAATTTTTATAATTTAATTTTTTTGAGGTATATATATATATATATATATATATAATTGGGCCAAGTGGGGTAAAACAATGTAATACTTGAACTCATTTCAAAATTGACGGAGGTTTTATCACTTATCATTATTCTAAACTGGGGTCATTGGGAACACTTGTGGCAAAAAAAAAAAAAAAAAAAAAAACACTCTCTGATCCCTAATTGTAAGTTGCAAGATAAACAACATCATTAAGTCTGCCAAATCTCAATCACTAGAAAACAAAATTGTACTACAATATACCACACAGTACCTCGACCTTCCACTACCATCCACCATTCAAAGAGGATGGAAGAGGCCAATTCTATGGAACAGAAAGCTGGAAACACATCGGCCATTGCGTGAAAACGCATCTGAAGTTGGATCTAGGATGATTGTAATAAAGACTAGTATCCAAATATTCCCTCAAATATAATCAAAAGCCACTAGAAGTACTACATTTCTTTCAATTATGGTAATACTTTTTTTATCCTCAAAAGTCGAAGCACTTATATACGTACGTATGTAACTTTTGGCATGGGAGTAGTGCAACCAATGACTGGCCCACATTTTTTTCCATATGTAACTCATTGTGGCCCATTCCTAGTCTGTCTCTCACCTGTCTCGTCAACCACCCTTTGCATTTATGAATTCTCCCCCTCTAACTCTTCCTTCTCATTCCACTTCTCTCCATACCCGCAGGCAGCCATGGATGCCTTCCATCCAACACAAGCCTCACTCTCTCCCTACAAGCTTCTTTTCAGGGCTCTCTCTTCCATACCCATTTCCCATTATTTCTTGGCTTCCCTTTTCTGCTCTCTCATTTTTCTCTATCAATTTCTAGAATTCCATTTCCTTGAGGATGTCTTTTCTGGGTTGAGAGGGAGTCCTGTTTCTTTGACCTTCAATTCCCATTCTCAAATTATGTTTATAGCAACTACCTTTACTACGACAATTTATTTATTTATTTTTATTATAGGTTTCACCTCATTCACTAAAAATTTAAAACTTAAATGAAGGTTTACTTTTGGAACAAAAGGTCGACCTCTATTTTGCCTAGTACCATATCAAACAAAATCAATATTAATGTTCAAAAACCAACCTTTGAGACAATGTGTCGGTCTTTATTTTACTTATTGCCCACATAATTCAACCTTAAGACCCAATCTCCTTTACTACAATTATTTGCTTTTGTATTTTAATATAGGTTTGACCTCATTCACTAAAAATTGAAAACTTAAATAAGGAAAAAAATATTCGAATATTGTTGCAATATACATCACAAAACCACTATTTGGCTTCCCAAAGATTCATATATTCAATTTTCAGAAATTGAAAACTTAACATTTAAAAATTCTTAAATACCGGAAATTTAATAAAGATGACAAAAGCAAAATTAGATTTTCCAAACATTCATATATTCATTTCCCATAAATTGAAAACTTAAACTTAAAACTCTTATATTCTCAATATTGAATTCCAAAATTTCATACATTTAATTTCCAAAAATTGAAAACTTAACACTCATATATTCTTAATACCAAATTCTACAAATCAATAAACATCACAAAACCAGAAATTCGTTTTCCAAAGATTCATATATTCCATTTCCACAAATTGAAAACTTAAAGTTCATATATTTTCAATGCTCAATTCCAGAAATTTGATTTCCACTCATTCATATAAACATCGTCAAACTAGAAACACTTTGAAACACTTTTAACTCCTTATTGGGAAAATTTGTCATTCGATCAATGACACTTGAACTTTTTAATTTAAATTGTTTAAGTATATATAGTAAAATCTAGAAAATTAAATGAATATAGGATATAAAGATATGAGATTAATATACAAAATAATGAGATCAATATATAAAATAATAAAAGTTAGGTATAAGATAATGAAATCAATATATATATATATATATATATATATATATATATATATAAATGAAACTACATATGACATACAAAATAATAAGATTCATGTATAAAGTAATAAAGTTTTCTTTGTATACATATATAACACCATCAATCAATGAGACAACATTTGTACCTAATATTACTTTATTGATGATGCATTTTAGACTCAAACTCTATCATGTTATCTATGGTATCTCCTATTATTAACATTGTTATGAACTTAATCTCATATCATGTATTGTAAGTAAGATGTCAACATGGTAGATTTAGGACAATGATCTCCATCTCAATGTACAACCTTCTAGACATGCCCCGCAATAACTATTTAAATTTATTTTTATTACTTTATAATAATAATAATAATAATAATAGTAATAACGAGATAGAGTGAATATAAAATTTTCTCATATATGTCTCCTCATAGTAAATATTTATTTTTATTTTTAATTTTTTTATAATTTTAATTATGTGAAAAATAAATATAACCTATATATGAATAAATAAATATTATGAATTTTTATAATTTATTTTTTTGAGGTATATATATATATAAAATTGGGCTAAGTGGGGTAAAACAATGTAATACTTGAACTCATTTCAAATTTGACCGAGGTTGTATCACTTATCATTATTCTATACTGGGGTCATTGGGAACACCTGTGGCAAAAAAAAAAACAAAAAAAAAACTCATCCCTAATTGTAAGTTGCAAGATAAACAGCATCATTAAGTCTGCCAAATCGCAATCACTAGAAAACAAAATTGTACTACAATATACCACACACTACCTCGACCTTCCACTGCCATCCACCATTCAAAGAGGATGGAAGAGGCCAATTCTTTGGAACAGAAAGCTGGAAACACATCGGCCATTGCGTGAAAATGCATCTCAAGTTGGATCTAGGATAATTGTACTAAAGACTAATATCCAAATATTCCCTCAAATATAATCAAAAGCCACTAGAAGTACTATATTTCTTTCAATTATGGTAATACTGCGATGAAGGTAAAACATAAAAGCATGAAACATATCCTCAAAAGTCGAAGCACTTATATACGTACGTATGTAACTTTTGGCATGGGAGTAGTGCAACCAATGAGTGGCCCACATTTTTTCCATATGTAACTCATTGTGGCCCATTCCTAGTCCGTCTCTCACCTGTCTCTCACCTGTCTCCTCAACCACCCTTTGCATTTATGAATTCTCCCCCTCCAACTCTTCCTTCTCATTCCACTTCTCTCCATACCAGCAGGCAGCCATGGATGCCTTCCATCCAACACAAGCCTCACTCTCTCCCTACAAGCTTCTTTTCAGGGCTCTCTCTTCCATACCCATTTCCCATTATTTCTTGGCTTCCCTCTTCTGTTCTCTCATTTTTCTCTATCATTTTCTAGAATTCCATTTCCTTGAGGATGTCTTTTCTGGGTTGAGAGGGAGTCCTGTTTCTTTGACCTTCAATTCCCATTCTCAGATCTATGAAGGGGTTGTTTCCAAGTGTAAGATTCTTCATGGAAGGTGATAGTTGTGGGATTATTGGTGGGTTGGTGTGGAAGTTCGGTTCCTTGTGCTCTGTTTGGTTGCTCAGAAATAGATGGAAAATTAGTTTTGGTTCCGTGTAATTTTTTTTTTTTTTTTTCGAAAATGAAAATGGAAACGTGGAAAAACAACTATTTTCATGTTATCAGCCGGAAATTTTGGAATGCTCTGTTTAGTAGGAAATTAAATCTGTTCTTTTATTTATTTATTTTAATTTTTAGAAATGGAAATAGAAAATTCAACTTTTTTCAGCTATAGAAGACAGTTCTCACTTTTTTCTTTTTTCCTTTTTCTATGGGGGTGGGGAGGGGGGGGGGACCAAGCAGAGCATTGATAGAATTCATTTGGGCTATGTTGATTTGTTTTTGTTGATATTCAAATATTTCAGGTATTTGGCAACTCCTTGGCTTTCAAGTCCTCATTTTCAGACTGCTTTTCTGAATTTCTTTGGGAGGCCTCCTGTTTTCAACTACAGAAGGTGAGAATTTCCTTTTTCATTTGGGTTCTAGATATTTCTTGTTATAATGTTCTTATTCTTTTCAATCATGGCATCATATTTCCTAGAAATGCATTATTTCAACTCGTCAATGTTGGTTACAGATTTAGGGCATATAGAGTAAAATAAATGAAAAAGGTGAGAATTTCCTTTTTCATTTGGGTTCAAATGATTTTTTTTTTTTTAATTGGTTAGCAAAGTGTTAATTCCATCAAATGTTGGCATTTAGGCCCTTCCTTTTATTTATTTATTTGCAATGCACATGGATGAACTGATTTGGTGGATCTAGGAAATCTTATGGTGTATGTTATTTGCTTGCAATGCAGCTTCAACCAATTCAAACATGAGTGGAAAGTAACTCATAACTTTGTCGGGATGCTTTAGATTCAAATTTTACTTTTCTTTGAACCTCTTTTTTATTTAATTTTATTTATTTTTGGATAAATAAGGACTAAGGTTGAATAGATGGAGGTGCAGTTTCAATAAAAATAGGAGTATAGGTAAGGGAATACTGACCACATCCATTAGTGATTTATCATGGATTGGATAAGCAGAGAAGGATGGAATATTGAAGTAGGGAAGGATGGAAAGCAAACACATAATTCATTGCCAAAAAAGAATGAAGATACAAATATAAATGTGCTAGGCTTCTAGTAGTAAATTGAGAAAGATATACAAACCAAGGTTGAAAAAGAGTACTTAGAATCCTAATGCATTACTATGCAGTTTAAAGGATGGAAGGTCCGTTTGAACCTCACTAACAGGGAGGTGCTTTACTTTGGCAGTGGATCTGTTTACCAGTTGTAGGATCAAGGCCTCTAAATTGAGAGGATATTTACTCTCTATGGAGATCCAAACTTTATGAATCTGAACATCCCATCTCCAAGTGCCTTTCTTCCCCAGAGACACTTGAGAGATAACAACTGCTGCATCCTCTTCTACAAGAAAGCTGTTGAATTCTTGTGCCTTCTTCATAGACCTATCAACAAGGAAAAAATCTCTACTTCTATAGTCAATGTGATCTCCAACCACAACCCCAAATCCCATTTGCTTATAATTCCCCAAGAGCACCCACCGAAGTTAAGCTTAAGACCTTCAAATGTAGGAGGATCCCATACTGGCAAAACTTTGCCTTGAGATGACCTTCTTCCTTTGCACACATCTTTCTGATCAAGCATAATCTAGCTAATAGGAATGTCACTGAACTCTTGGATAAACTATACCAAAGAGGAGGTAATGTTTAACATCCTACAAGGACTCTAGGACCATTTGTTTTTGAAAATTTTGCCATTCCTCTCCATCCAAATAACCCACAACATGGAGAGCATGGCACCTTGCCATACTACTCTACCTGTTTGGCTTCTCTTGATACCTTTGAGATCAAGACCATCAGATCAAAAAAACCTCCCACTGGAGCTGAAGACAAACTTACTAATTTAAAAAGTCTATTCCACAACCCTAGGATGATACGTGATGAAGGAAAGATGATTGGACTTGCCGTAGTCTGAGCACATAGCTTGACAGAGCTGGTTAGGTCCTGATCTGCAATAAATTGTTGGTATTTGCCTTTTTACTAGTCATTAGCCAAGGAGAGCATCTGATTAAAGGGAAAGTTTGGCTTTCCAGATGAAGATATCTGGGCAGCAGGATAATAACAATCAGAAAAGTCATGACAGGCCTAGGAACCAAAGTCCAGACCATCTCTCTTGATTGGAAACCAAAATAGTCTCTCAGTGCATCAATCTTTTAAAGCATTCATTATTTCTTTTTATGTCAAATTATATAAACATCACAATTAGTCTCTTGAAATTCATTTTGGGCCTTTTACCTAACTAATATTTCTGCATATTCTCAGACAAATATTTCGTGCTTCTGATGGTGGAAGTCTAGCTTTGGATTGGCTACTGCCTTCTGATGGTAAATAGACAGAATTTAATATTATTAATGATTCCTTCTCTCTTTATCTCTCACATGTGCAAGTGAATGCCCGTGGGAGGGCAATGAGCATGTAGGCATGTGCTTTCCATTTTTCTCTTTGGGTTGGTATATTTTGTAGTGGTACATCTTTTCACACCTTCATCATTAACCTACTTGGAATTCTCTCAACCATCAGTCTTTTTGGTATGCTATCTTTCTATTATATATTTGGTTTATATGCAGTATATGTGTAGATACTATCATACTACTAATGCAGCATTGTGCAGCCATAAGTTTTCCTGGTGATAACTCCTTTTTTGTGTCAGGGAAAAACATTACCTTCAATTCTGGAAATGCATGTATCCTTCAAGTCATTTACTTGTCACTAAGATTTATGTAGTTGGTTAAGCGGAAATTGTGTCAATATTGAAATGAATATTGTTATAGCTCGCTTGGTTATTAGTTTGTGCATCTGTCTTTGATTGCTGATGTTTTGAATTGTATTCTGTGTTCCATTTCTTTAGTATATATTATTTTTTTTTTCCTTTTGGAAGGATATCTCATACTTCCATTGTTTCTTTTCTTTTATCTAGTAACACTTTGTTTCTTATTGAAAAAAAAAAAAAAATTCCTTGGTGGGGATTGGAAGGCATCTTTGATATAGTGAATAGACCCTGCCCATTGGGGTGATGAGGCTGGCTTTAGCAGGGGGTGCTTATTCTTTGAGGTTATCTCAGATTAATTCAATTTAATTAGCAGCCTAGGATTGTATGTCTTATTCAGTGAATTCAAAGCACACTGATAAAATAAATTGTGGAAATGCATATAAATATGTACACTGATTTACATGGAAACCCTCAAAGGCAATTTATCCTTTGAGGAAAAGACCATGGGACTACCAAAGTTTGCTAACTAATTTACTAGGTTAAACAAAGGAGTATGAGAATACAGAATGAATCCTCTTGCAACCAGTCTAGGTCCACGATACTCAATCTTCATGAATCCTTTTGCTCTTAACAACCTTACATTGTGCTGATGTTGACCAACTTGAAATTTGTACTGATGACCAACTTGAAATTTGTACTGATGTCCTTGTATTAATTTTGAATACCCTATTGAAGTCTTGATTTTTCCAAGCAAAGGTGGAACTAGGTAAAAGAAATATCATTCATGGGAGGAGCGCTTTCCAAGGGAGAAGTTGCTTTATTATTGTTGAAGTTAGAGAGAAATAGGAGAGAAAATAATTCTTTTCTTATTTCTTCTAATGTCTTGATACAAGGCTATATATTGAACAAATTTTTTGACTCTAGAATCTAAACAAGGAAATAATGAATCTAACAAGGAAACAAATTAATTCTAGCAAAATTTTAGGATCTACATAATATTGTACAACTATACAATACTTAACTGCGGAAATTGTATTACATGGTCAACAACCTAATCTTAATTCTTCCAACACTCCCCCTCAAGTTGGTGCAAAGGTGTTTTCCATTCCCAACTTGTCAATCATTTGTTGAAAAGCTAAACTTGAGAGTCCTTTAGTGAGAACATTGGCCAGCTGATTTGTAGTACATATATATGGCGTTCACACTTGGCCACTATCCAACTTTTTTCCTTTATGGAATATTTGTCAACCTCTATATGCTTGGTTGGTCATGATGGATTAGGTTATAAGCTATGTTGATGGCAACTTTATTGTCACAATACAGTATCATGGGTTCTTGAAATTTTGATCTTGAGATCCCTAAGTATGATCTTAATCCAAAGAAGTTCACAAATACCTTGTGTCATAGCCCTAAATTTTCTATATTATTGTCTTCAAACAAGGAAGGAAACAACTTTTTCAACATAGAAAATGGAGGATGTCCTAAACATCTATGCCATAGCCAAACTTGATCTTTCCTCTCTTGATAGGTAGTAGAAACCAAGCCTTGAGACCCTAGACTCTTATTCACCATATTTGCTTCCAAGTAGCAGAGCCCATCTTTTAATTTAGCATGCCCAATCTTCTTATCCATGACAAAGTCCTAAAAAATGCAACTAGTGGACATGAATACAACAAAACAATTTAGTTCGTTAGTGAGTTTTCCTATGGACAACAAATTGTAAGATAGATTTGGAACTTGAAGGACAGATTTTGGAGATAACATTAGTGATATTTGGACACTTCCGTTTCCAACTATAGGAGAAAAAGATCCATCGACCACTTTGTTTTTTTGTTTTCCCGAACCAGGAGAATATGTAGAAAAAATTCTAGAGGAGCTAGTCACATGGTTTGAAGCACCTGAATCAATGATCCGTATAATATGATGGTCATTTTTGGAGTTAACTAAGACATAACTATTACTTGATTGAGCCATGGAGCGAGAACCTGAAATTGGAACTAAGTCTGAGGTTTGGTTCTTAAACTGGTTTAATTTCTTAGCTTCTCAATGTCGCTTTGGCTGAACATCGTAGCCTCTTGAGAATCCTCTACAGCAGCTGTTTGGTGGGCTTCTCCAGAATTTGTTGTATGGTGTCCTCCTTTGTTGCTAACTCCCTTTAAGTCTTGAGGTTTCCCATGCAATTTCCAGCATATCTCTCTAATATGTCTTGGTTAATGGCAATAATCACACCATAATTTATCCTTGTTCACCATTCTCTTGCTTTCTCCATTATATTTTCCTGCGAGAGAAGGGGGTTTAGAGACCGCTAAAGCTGAATTTTTAGGTATAGGATTCCTAGAATTTCCAACCATCAGTTCCTTATGACTCTCCTGCCTTTGAACTTGGGCAAATGCTTCATCCATAGATGGAAATGGTTCTCTGCCTAATACTTAACCACTGGCCTGATCAAGCTCTGGATTAAGACCTACCAAAAATTAGATACACTTTCCTTTCCATTATTTCTTTCAATTTCTTTGTGTCAGTAGCTGATTCTATCTCTAGGTTTTCAGCAAGAAAGGAGCAGCCAAAGAAGAATCAGCTCAGCCATGCGGAGATTTGCAGAGACTGTGGATGATCTTGAGTTGGTGGACTTGCCCCTTCAGGGGGGAGAGTTCACATGGAATGGGGGGCTCAATAATCAGGTGTGGGCGAGACTAGACAGATTCTTAGTTTCCCCCAGCTGGTTAGATCAGTTTAGTGGAGTTACTCAGGGCAGGTTGTCTTGGCCAATTTCTGATCATTTTCCAATTGTGTTAGAGGGGGGTGGAATAAGAAGAGGCCCAACACCGTTTAGATTCGAAAATATGTGGCTTAAGGTTGAGGGGTTTAATGATATTGTTAAAACCTGGTGGCAGGGAATTGATATTAGGGGCAGCGCTAGCTATAGGCTGGCTGTTAAAATGAAAGAAATTAAAAAGATGCTGAAAGTGTGGAACAAAGAGGTGTTTGGGAGGCTGGAAACTAATAAAGCTTCAGCTTTACAACAAGTAGATTTTTGGGATCAGATGGAAAGTGAGAGAATCTTGACTGTGGAGGAAGCTGAGTTAAAAAAGAGCTAAAGATTCCTTTAAGAAATGGGTCCTGTTGGAGGAAGCACATTGGAGACAGCATTCAAGGGAGATTTGGTTAAGAGAGGGGGATAGAAATACGGGGTTCTTCCATAGAATGGCTAGTGCTCATCGAAGAAACAACGCTATGGACAGAATTAAGGTTAATGGGGAGTGGCTAGTAGAGGAGCAGGAGGTGAAAGAAGGAGTGGTGAATTCATTTCAGCAGCTGCTCACTGAAGATATGGGCTGGCAGGCGGATATTGGTAGAGTTCAGGTGGGTTGCATCAGCCAGCAAGAAGCAGAGAGTCTGGAAATCCTATTCGCAGAGATTGAGATTCACTCGGCGCTGATGGAGATGAATGGGGATAAAGCCCCTGGCCCGGATGGTTTTACTGTAGCCTTTTGGCAAAATCCCAAGCATTTTGCCAAAGAGGAGATCATGGAGATGTTTAAAGAATTTCATGAGCATAATTCCTTTGTTAGGAGCCTCAATAACACTTTCCTGGTGTTGATACCTAAGAAAAGCGGGGCTGAGGATCTTGGAGACTTTAGGCCTATCAGCCTGTTGGGGGGGCTCTATAAACTTTTGGTTAAAGTCTTAGCTAATAGGCTCAGAAAAGTGATTGGCAAGGTGGTCTCTAATGCTCAGAATGCCTTTGTAATGGGAAGACAAATTTTGGATGCGTCCTTAATTGCTAATGAGGTGATAGATTCGTGGCAGAAGAGAAAAGAAAAGGGCCTTATTTGCAAATTGGATATAGAAAAAGCTTATGACAGTATCAATTGGAATTTCTTAATGAAAGTCCTTCAAAAAATGGGCTTTGGGACCAAGTGGGTGGGATGGATGTGGAGCTGCGTGTCCTCTGCTAAATTCTCTATTCTTGTCAATGGAGTGCCAGTTGGGTTCTTCCCTAGCACTAGAGGGCTTCGTCAAGGGGATCCTCTATCTCCTTACCTCTTTGTTATGGGAATGGAAGTTCTGGACGTCCTTATCTGGAGAGCGGTGGAGGGGGGATATCTTTCAGGATGCAACATTCGGGGTGGTAGTAGAACCTCCTTGAATATCTCCCATCTATTCTTTGCTGATGACACGATTGTGTTTTGTGAGGCAAGCAAAGAGCAAGTTTCTCACCTAAGCTGGATACTCTTTTGGTTTGAAGCGGCTTCGGGTCTTCGAATTAATCTAGCCAAAAGCGAAATTATTCCAGTTGGAGAAGTGGAGGAAATTCTTGAGTTGGCAGCTGAGTTAGGGTGCAGGGTGGGGTCTTTGCCCTCTCATTATTTGGGCCTTCCCTTAGGGGTTCCCACTAGGGCTTCTTCTATGTGGGATGGAGTGGAAGAGAGGGTCAAGAGGAGACTTGCGCTGTGGAAAAGACAGTACATCTCCAAAGGGGGGAGGATCACTCTCATAAAAAGTACCTTGGCTAGCATGCCAATTTACCAAATGTCTATTTTCCGAATGCCGAAGTCTGTTGCTAAGAGAGTGGAGAAAACCCAAAGAGATTTCCTATGGGGGGGAGGAAACTTGGAGGGAAAAGTTCACTTGGTTAAATGGGATGCGGTCTGCACAGAAAAACACAAGGGAGGGCTAGGAATAAGGAGAATAGCCACTCTGAATAGAGCCCTGCTGGGCAAGTGGATTTGGAGGTTTGCTTGTGAAAATGATGATCTTTGGAAACAAGTGATCAGTTCGAAATATGGGCAAGAGGTTTATGGTTGGAGGTCAAAGAGGGCTATTGGTGCGGTTGGAGTTGGGGTCTGGAAGGAGATTATGAAAGAAGCGGATTGGTGCTGGGAAAACTTGGCTTTTAAAGTTGGGAAGGGTTCCAAAATCAAATTTTGGAAAGATAGATGGTGCACTGACACTCCGTTGTCCCAATGCTTCAATCATTTTTTTGTCCTTGCCGTGCATAGGGATGCTACGATTGAGGAGATGTGGGATCAGGATTCGGGCCAAGGAGATTGGAATCTTGTCTTTATGAGGGACTTCAATGATTGGGAGTTGGATATGGTTGGGGAGCTGCTTCATACTTTGAGGGGACATAGGCCCTCCATGGAGGATGACTCAGTTATGTGGAGGCAGGGAAGAAAAGGTCTGTTCAGAGTCAAAGAAGCTTACAGGGTGCTAGACAAGCCTAATACCACAATATTTCCCGCAAGGGGAATATGGGTGGATAGGGTGCCAACCAAAGTATGTTTTTTTGCTTGGGAGGTTACGTGGGGGAAGGTGCTTACTCTGGATAGACTACAGATAAGAGGGGTGCAACTCCCAAACCGTTGTTATTTGTGTGGTTGTGAAGAAGAGAATGTAAATCATATTCTTTTACACTGTATATTGACTAGAGTCCTATGGGATATTATTTTTGGGTTGATAGATGTTAAGTGGGTCCTCCCAGAAACTGTAAAGGAGACTCTTATCTCTTGGAGGGGCTCATTTGTAGGGAAGAAAAGGAAAAAGATTTGGAAATCCATTCCGTTATGTATTTTTTGGACGGTTTGGAAGGAGAGGAATAGGTTAGCCTTTAGGGGGGATGTGTTGAATATTCAGAGATTAAAGAATTCTTTTGTCTGTAATTTGTGGAGTTGGGCCAAAGTGTATTTAGGTGAGGAGCCTTTCTCCCTTATAGGTTTTTTGGAGTGGATAGCTTCCACTTAAGGGGAGGTAGTTCTCTTTGGTCCTTTTTCTCTTTTTGAGGCTTTTGCCGTCTTGTATACTCCCTGTATGCTTTGTGGCGATTAGCCTTTTCTAATGCATATCCTGTTTACTTATCAAAAAAAAAAAGTAGCTGATTCTATCTCTAGGTTCTGATATAAATCTAGTTCCAACAACAACCCTTTGAGAGTATTGTAGTACTCTGTAACAGTTGAGGACCCTTGCTTGGTGTTAATAATATGCTGTTTCAACTCAAATATTTAAGAAGAAACACCCACCTTGGAGTAGGATTTTGACACTGCTTCTCAAATGTCTCTGACAGTAGGTAGCAACAAATAGGCTTTGCTGATTTCTGGTTGCATTGAGTGGAGCAGCCATGGCATCACCATAGAATTTTCTGCATCCCAAACTTCGTATTTCAGATCATTCTCTGTTGGTGGTTTGGTAGTCCCCATCACATGCTTCATCTTTCCCTTGCTCTTCAAGGATATCTTTGTTGATTGTGACCACTCCATGAAGTTCCTCCCATTCAACTTGGAAGTGGTGATTTGAAGGGTTGGATTTTGATTGTGGATGGAAGCTTGATTGAAGGATGACATGTTGATTGAGGTAACAAACTTGGATGTTTCAGGATGAAGGATAAAGGTAGATCGAATAATGGTGTAAAACGGGTTATGTAAAAATCAAACAATGCCAAAAGTGATAGCAATAAAGGGTAACCCATATTACAAGTGTACATAAACAACATAGATTTCATCATTTCTTCAAAATGATTCATTCATCCTATGCTATAAAGGCAAAAGCCTCAATAAGACCCTCAACATGAGCAAAACAACATCTAGTTAGCATCATATGTAAAGCTCAAGCATCAATCTTAGTAAATGTCTCCTGACCTACATCTAAGAGGGAAAAGGATAGGGTGAGTTAACAACTCAATAGGAGAGCTTATAATCATCCCATGTATATCCATAAAAACTTGAATCAAATTAAAACAAACATATAACAACATGGACTGTAAACTCTTTTATATATTTATATATATATAATCATAAACAAATATGCACTAATGATAAATATGCATAAATGTTGTAGATGGTTCCATCTCTGCTTTGCCTCATCCATTCTCTCACATATATTGAGCTGATAATTCTCAACTAATGTACATATCATTTATCCATGCACCAAAAGATGCTCTATCATAACAAATGAGTATTTTGGGACTACCACCCAAGGACAAGTCATATCCCATGTCTTTTGGGACTAATATCCAAGGGCAGGACCAACCCCATGCCTTTTGGGACTAAAACCTAGAGGCAGGACCAACCTCATGTCTTTTGGGACTAAAACCCAAGGGCATGACCAACCTCGTGTCTTTTATGACTAAAACCCAAGGGTAGGACCAATCCCTTGTCTTTAGGGACTAAAACCTAAGGGTAGGACTAACCCCATTCACCCACATCGAAGTATCTTCCTTAAGGGCTTTAAGGATTTTCACTCAATGACTCACAGTCCCACATAAACAATATATCCAAATATAATGCTGCAACTTCTCATAGATAATTCCCATTGTCAATTTGTCTTCTGGATATTATTGGCCATTGTTCTATACCCATTCTTGCAATGTAACCATCCCATGAACCATCTCCACAATACTGAAGTAGTGATTTCTCATACCAATACATGTCCAAACATCATCACAACATTTTAAAAATGCAAATACAATAAGAACACCATGGCACATTAAAATATTTCATAAAATCATATTAGACATATGGGTTCTCACAATGGTTTAGGAAAAGAAAACAAAGATGCACAATAGAATGATATAAAGTTTCCTACCTTACATTGACTTCTTGTTTGAAACTCTTGTATGTAGACTACCACCCTTAATTATTACAAGGAACTAAAATAAAACAATAAAATTTAAGTTTCCCAACCATAAATATAAAGACTACACAATTATGGTTTATCACATTTTTCCTTTTTGTTAGTTTCAACAGTTTACTGTTTGTAATTTTGTTTTCACATTCTCTGCTCTACATGTGTACAAGTTTGAACTCAAATTAAGGTGAGTGAATAGTCTTCCCCATGCATCCCTATATGCCTCAATAAATTAGCATGCTGTAATTATTCTGATTATTCCTACGCCTAATCGATTAGCGTCTCCAAGTGCACAAATAAGCCCAAATAAATCACATAATTCATCAACTTATTTATTATTAATTCAAACTATCTTTGATTTTATTAATTAAAGCAAACTACACAAGTATGCCTATTGCTTCTTCCTTTAAAAGATACTTAAATTAAAATACTTAAAGCCTTAATTAATAATTAAGACATGATTAGAACTAATTAAATTCAACTTTCAAACATACTTCACCATTTATTTGCATCAAGAGATTGTTTGGAATTCAAATATACCACAGCACTAACGTTTGTCTCCTTTCTCCTTTTATCTCCTTCACTTTCTCTCTCTAACTTCTCTCTTTAAGCTTAGCAGCTTTCTGCAGAGACAGGCTGCAAATGAAGTGTGTCAACCCTTTTATATAAGGCCTAAAAGCAAGCATGATGTGGCAAGCTCTAAGGCTACCACTAACCTATATTTTCCAAATTGCACTTCAGTCCCCCTACTTGTAGCTTTTTGTGCTTTTACACTTAATCAATAAGTCCCTCAAGTCCTCTTAATTAAAATTAACCCCCATGGAGCTAATTCACAAGCTTAAGCTACTAATTAATTGTAATTAACCTTAATCAAGTTTAACTCATAATTAAACATGATTAATGTTAAACTAGTTTTAACCTCTAATTAAGCATGATTAAGATTTAGTACTAAGATAATTGTTATTATTTATTTAATTACTACTAGGTATTACAAAATTTAACAAGGAACTATACAATACCTAACTATGGAAATTATATTACATGGTTGACAACCTAATCCCAATTCTTTCAACAACTACCTTGAAAGCTTTTTCTGGATTTTATTTTCATATTTACAAGTGAAACTTCTTGTTCCAGGAACCTGGCTATATATGCTTATTGAGTTAGCTAGGTGGCTACATGTGCATATTGAATTTGACTTCAATATTTTCAATGTTGTGTATATGTTTTAAGTGAGATAAGAGAATAATGGCTTGGGTATTGATGCAGTAAACCATATATGTTTTCTGATTTGGGGATCTGTTTATTCTACAGTTCTGAGAGGTGCTTTTCATGCGAATAATGCCATTTCTAAAGATGACACAACGCCTATTGTAGTAGTAATTCCTGGCTTAACCAGTGATTCTACTTCTGCTGTAAGCTCAATATTTATGCCATCATGTTCTTGAAATCATGTTTCTTCCTGATTTAATTGCTGCTTCTGGACTTGCAAAGTTTATATTATACTTATGTTTTAGTTTAATTTTTTGACTCAATCTACCACAGGTTAAGTTAGCTTGAAAAGTAATATCAAAAAACCTGAAAAGTAACTCATGAACTATTCTGTATCAAGCATGTATCTATTATTGGTTCACTCACTATCTTTTCTATACCAGTTGAATGGTGTAGTATTAGATGGTTGGCCATTTTTTTTTTTTTTTTAAAGTTTTTCAGAAGAATCCATTCTATTCCTAGGCCAACCTTCTTGCCTGGGACCTGAAAGAGCTAGTCTAAAATCAAATCTCATAGAGCTTGTAGCAATCATATGACGGACTAAAGCTGGAGAAACTTGAAACCCAGAGAAGGGCTCTGAATCCAAGATTGAACATCGCATGCAGGTTATTGAAAGAGGGGGACATTGATCAGGATCAACAGAAGAGCCAAATCCAAACCATATTAGACAGGATCATTTCTTATGTCTTCTATGAGTGGGAAATATGGGACCATTCCTTTGCAAACAGTCAGAAAAATTGAGAGATAACTGAAAGGGTGCCAAAGACACTGCTGAGAATTTGAAAGCCTGTTGAGAAATCCAAGGAAAGGAAGACCACTTTGAGGAAAGCCAAAATTACAAATGAAAAAAGTACAAACAAGAATCAGAAAGATCTACATGGAGCCTGGTTCTTTCCCAAAGTACAGAGGTTGAGATCAGTTCTTTCACAAGTTCAAGGATGACATATTGGCATTGATTCAGAGGCTGAGGGAAGGGCATTGATTGACCTTTCCAGAGGAGGTCTTCACAGAAGGTATGGGGTGGAACAAGCAAATCTTAATCAGACATGCTGAGGACAGAGATGAGCTTTCTAAAGGGATGTGATATCCAGTTATGCCCTTCTTCTAAGCACACTTTTAACCCTTCTTTTTTGTTTTTTATCAGGGGAATTTGAAGGTTGTTGAGTTTATTTTGACTGGTCAGGTGGATTAACCTACCAATTCAGGGGTGTTGGTGGAGAATTGTATCTCTCCTAAGTATTTTTGATTGACTGCTGTCAATGACACCCTTTTTTCTCTCCTTTTTTTCTCGAAGGACAGTTGCCTTTTTATCTTCCTAATAGCAGTGGTAATACAGTTTTACCTGTTCTGGCTTCCCCTCTAGCTGTGATGTGAACCAATCAAGTGCTTTATATACTAGTGCCAAAAGAAGTCCAGATCCTTGAGTCTCCTCTATGACTACTTGACTGGTGCTAGGCTCTAACCTAGAGAAATCATCATTGATTTTCATGCATCCTCTTCACTTGGCCATGGGGTTAAGAAGGAGATGAACTGGTCCACAGAGAAATGAGTGTTAGGCTCCTGATGGCTTGCATGAGCCTTAGGTTAAGGTCCATTTCCAATCTACTTGGAAAGCTCTAGATAAAAAATCTTTTGGTTTTGTTACTTTTTTACAGGAAAAAATTCAAGTTGTCTAAACTCTATATAGAAAGGTATGATATAGCTCTTTTAGGTTAGTTTCTTAATGAAGATTATCAGTTAGAACTTTAGAGGGCTGGGTTCTAGGATGAGAAGTTTACTTAAGAAGTTTTGTCCAAAGCCATGGAGGTTATTGTGTTTCAAGAAACCAAAGTGGAGCAGATTAATAGGAAAGTGATTGTATATATTTAGGAATCTAGACATGAGCAGTGGAATTTCCTTCCTTCTTGTGGAACTTATGTTATTCTTTTTATACAGGATCCTCGCTCTCCAAATGGAAGAGATCTAACTTTTCGGGCCCTTCTTGTGACCTATTTTTTAAAAAGGTGATTTGAAGAACTTTTTATATTATTTTCATCTATGTTCTTAATAAACCATGCCTTAGAGGGTATTTCTAGGAAGAGCTATGTAATTCTACATTTGGTTTATCTATATTGTATTTTTATTTTAAGTTTGGACAAAAAATGTGAGGGGTCTAGAATGCTTCATAGCATGAGGGACTTAACAACTCTTTTAGGGATTGTGTTGTGATTGACTCTTCCCTTAGGAATGTTTCCTTAATTTGGTCTCTTTTAAAAGACAACCCTTTTTGGGAAGGGCGACATTGCTTTTTGTTTTCTAATGAATGGGACATTATATTCCTAGTATTATCCAAGATTCAATACCTATGCCTATCTCAGATCATTGTCCCTTGCTTGTGGATTCCAATACATTATGTAGGACCTATACTTTCCACCTTGAAAATATTTGGTTTGTCCACATGGAGTTGGGTGAAGTATCAAAAGTTGGTGGGACATGTATTATGTCTTAGGTTTTGGAGGGTTGTAGATTTACACAAAAGCTCGAATTGTTTTACCATTCAAACAAAAAGTTCAAAAGAAACATATTTTTATGCACCTTAGGGAAGGGAAGTAGGATTGATGCTCTTCAAGGGTTGGGCTAGATGTTGGAGTGCCTCAAAGATTTGAAGAGTGCCTAGGAAATATGAGCTTGAGGAAGTAATGCTTGAAAAAGACGTAAGTTGGTGGAAAACATCTTAGGGGAAATGGATCAAAAAAGGGATTTATAATTTTAAAATATAAGGTGGCAACAAGGGGAAGAAGGAAAACTTTTATATAATCTATTTAGTTAGAAGAGAATTTGATCCTTGATAACCATGACTTAATTGCAAGAGAGATCTTCCTCAAACCTTTATAAGAGAAGAAAATACAAGATGTTTAGGCATGAATGTTTGGATTGGTTCCTCGTTTGAGAGGGAGGAGCTCATGGTTTGATGATACACTTTGAGGTAGAGGACATTAGGGAAGCTATTTTTTGAATGGATAGAAAAAGGCACTTTGTTTGGAAGTTTTTAGTGACATTATATCAAGACTACTTGGAGATTTTTAGATATGACTTAAGACACTCCTTGAGAATTTCTACTTCGGTGCAATTATCCATTCCAATGCCATTTCCACCTTCTTAGGTCTAGTCCTTGAGAAACATTGATGTGATTGGATCAAGTAGTTTAGATTCACATGTTGGATGATTAGCTTGTAAAAGATCATCATGAAGGTCCTTGCTCAATGACCACATGCCAAGAGACTTTCTCCTCCCCAAGGAGTTTTGATAAAGCATAAATAAATTTTTAATGTGTTTTCAGTTACGGACAAGATTTTGGACAAGAAATTCCTTTCTATGAGGAATTGATAGTCCTTAAGTTGGACTTTCCAAGAGAGACCATGTTAGTTAGGATTAATTTGAAATATACTCTGATTAAAATAGGTTTTGGTATAAGATGGCTTTGATGGTTTGTTGCACTAAAATTCCCCTTTTGCTATTGTTGGTGACCAAAAACTCTCCCTTTTTCCATAGCTTTAAAAAAAGGGGTGAAAAAGTAATGAAATGAGAATCTACAATAATAATTTCCAACTCCATATGTAAACATCCTCAAATGGTAGAAAGTAGCAAAAACCAACTTACAAATGACTAAAAGGGAGAAGGGACGTAAGTTCTCCCCTTTGACAATGAGTAGTTTCCAGTTTTTTCTTCTTCCTAGTGCCTTTTCCATTGACAAACTCTCATCTTACCCTGCTTATTTATATTCAAGATATTTTCTTCTCCATGGCAATTAAAGTATCCTAATTATTTAATTTTTCTAATGTGTTTTGCAGTATATCAAGCATTTTGCCTTCAATATGGTAAAACGTGGATGGAATATTGTTGTTAGTAACCATCGAGGTCTCGGTGGTATTTCAATTACTGTAAGTTTTTCCTCATTCAAAATTTTTTTTGTACATTTAATTGAAAGCATAAATTTGAAATTTATAGGTTGAATATTTTTAATAAACTAGAGAGAGCCATTTAGTTATTTTGTAGGACTTGCCTATTGGTCCCTAAAAGTAAATTTTGTCATTGAGTACATGCTCACTTTGATGCGTTTACTATTTACTTCTACACTTAACTTTTATTGCTTACTTCAACACATAAAAAGAAGAGGATTGTGTTACAAAATAACTTTGTAATCAACATGATTATGATTATAAGTTAGGGAACAAAAAAGATGTTGCAGGGAAATATATTTTCTTCCTTATATTGTATATTTCATTTTACATACATGTTAATTGTTGTGAATGGTATCATTGATGATAAAAATGGCAGCCATAAAGAGGATGGTGGTAAAGAAACATGAAACAATCAACATATCCTTATAAAAATCCATGAGAGTTGGGGTATGAAGCCTGTTTGTTATCCTTGAGGAATTCTTAGAGTTGCCACCAACGATATTCTAGTGTCCTTTAAGATCTTTTTATAAAATTTTAATGCCACGAACAATTCTGGATCTATGTTAACATAGATATTGAGTTTGAGGACTATCATTCCCATTGGAAAGACGTCTTTGATTGTATGCTACCTAACAACTTAAGCCTGTAGGTTAAATGGATAGCTTAACATAGTACTAGTCTTGGTTTTAGAAGGTCATGAGTTTGAATCTTGTTGTATGTTTATATTTCTCTAATTATTAGGTCCACTTGCAAACCTAAAGAAAGCTGCTTGTAAGTGGAGTGTTAAGGCTATAGCTCATACTGGGTTGGTATGCATTTTTTGCCTATTATCCAATGTTTTCAAAACTGGACCAGTCATTGAATCTGAAAAATAGTCAACTTATAGTTTAATGGTTGGACTGGTGGTTAAACCGCAGTCGAACTTTATATATTCATATAAAATTAAAAATAATTATAAAAAATTAGGAATATATATAATTAAAAAAAACTTTAATATTTTATTTTTTATATTTGATATTGTCAAAAAATAATAATAAGGATAAATATAAATATATTAATATTTTTTCTATTTTATTAAATAAACATATATAATATTTAAATATGAAGATATATTTAAGATAGAAGGAATATTATAATATTTAATTTTATTTGTGTCAAATATTATATGTTTTATTATTTTATAATTTTAAATTATATTATTTTCATATTTTATGTGATTATTCTTATTTAAATGTTTTAAAATTTGAAAGTTTGAAAAAGTCAATTAGCATACATATAATATTTTATAAGAACAATTTGGCAAATGATTTCATAGCATAGTGGATCATTAGCATTTTAGGTTTGTGGTTTGAGTCTCTTCCTAGCACAAAATCCCTTTTTCACATCTTATAAGGCATCACATATTAGAAGTGTGAAAGCTTGATAAGCCTTGTATAAGGCTTGTGACCTTTTGTTTGAAAAATGATAGGCTAGTTTGGGTGGGTGGCCATGGGAAGTAAACAAAATTGGGTTGAGTGAAGCAAGCCCAAATGCCATTTTGGGCCAAGTGCAGAATAACCGATTCTCATAGAATCGAGTAGTCTGTCTAGTTCAATGGTTGAACCGTCAGTTTGAATGGTTTGAAGTCGGTCCAATCAATGAACGACACAAATGAGCTAATCGAACTAGTTTTTAAAACCATGCTTTGACTATGAATGGTTTCCATATACATAAGGCCATTTTCTAGAAGGAAAATTGGAATTTTTTACGAGAGTCACCTTGTCAATGCATTTGGTATGGTTTAGCCACCCTTAATGGTGTCAAAATGTGGAACACTACTACAATGTTGAAAGTCAACAATCATGTAATAGACTTGGTCAAAATATTCCTAGGTTTGGAGGGATGTTGAAGAACATTATGTTTAGATAGAGCCCTCAAAAGTATGACATGATGTAACAAATTTGAAATTCATTATTCGTTTGATGATATTCCATATTCACTTTTATTTATCCTTATTTCATGTATTATACTCTATGAGCATTCTGTCTTACCATGTCTTATATTATACATGACTTGGGTGTATTAGGAGTCGCATGAAAGATCCAAGTCATGAATTTCTTGTAACTAGATGATTTGTTCATAGTTGGTTTGTGGACTTTACCAAGTTGTTATATTGTATTGTCTTTCAACCTTGAAAGAATATTGAACTTGTGCAAAAATTAGCAGTGGCTTTGACCTTCGGGTGAGATCCTAAAGTCATCATATATCCCTTATGGAATAGGTCGCTATTGATGGAAGCCGATAGCAATAGGTATTCTCAATAGAGGTATCATGATATTTTATGGACTTTGAAATAGTATGTCCCCTTGGGTGATCCTAAGGATGTGTGATCATGAAATTTATAGGCTCACAGTAATTTCTTTAGTAGAATTTGACATATGCTTATAGTAAGTTAGAGTATGTCATTTGATCTTCACCTTGTTAGATTATGGACGACTAGTTCATAGGGAGATTGTATATAGTGGACAGCAGATTACGGACCCGAACACTTGGTGTCTCGTTGTAATATATATAAGGGTACTAGAATGCAGTTAACTCTTTGTAGTGAGATGTTCAGTCAACTTCAAAATTGAATTTTGAGGGAGCTAGTATTATCCTATGGGTCCCAATGGTCCTACTCGACCTTATATTCCTTGCTGACATGGTTTATGAGGGTTAGATGAGTTTTTAGTTCACTTGTGTTCACAAAGAGCGTTTTGGTAATTACACAAGGTTGCATAGGGGTAAGTGAATAGTTTATTTGGATTAGCTAATTAATTAATTGGTGCCCTATTGGGTTAATGAATCAATTAGCCACTTTTTTAGACTAGATTAAGTGACTTAAGCCTATGATGGACTTAAGTCACTTAAACCCAATAAGAAGCCTATAAATACCCCTTTAGGGGTTAGGGTTTCTAGTCTTTCGATTTCTCCCTTCAGTCCATAAAGAGAACCCTTAGCCTCCAACCCAAAGATCTCCACCATCTTTATGCCAAGACTCGAGGAGGAGTCATTGGGTGGATGATTATGGGTCTACAAGATCTTCAAATTTGGAGCCTTTTACATTGATAAAAATTGATTTAAGAAGATCTAGATCATAGGTATGATGCTTTTCTTTGGATTTTTGATATGTTTTTGGTTTTAAATGCCATGTTTTTTGCTATGCTTAGATCTAGAGAAACCTAGGATAGAATTGTATGCACCCTTAGGATCCAAGGCTTAGGAATAGAGTAATCCGGGGTTTCCCAACACATTACTCTTCTATTTGATACAATAAGTATTTTATTTTGATGTTGAAAAGATGATGTGTGTGCACGTGTGCTCGCACGCACATATGTAAAGGTTGAATTCATCCCATATCGGAAAAGGATAAAAAAGTGGGAGCTTCCTTGTCCTATAAAAGGAGGTCTCCACCCTATACTATTCATTCCCCCTAAAAAAAGGGTTTTCATTCTTTTGTAAGCTTTTATGTTCTCTCCTCTTAATTAAGAGAGAGGTTGTAATTTTATCTTCATATAGTGGATATTTTTTGGTCTTGCCCCGTGAAGGTTTTCCTTTTAATTAATAGGGTTTTACCACGCAAGTACTTTTGCCCATTATTTTATTTATTGCTCTATTTTTTATTATTATATTTTCAAATTATCATTGTGGGTATCATTTCATAATAGTGGTATCAGAGCCTAGGTTTAGGACAATAGGTGGTTACTTGTGTGGTTAGTACATGTTTGGGAAAGTTCTGTCAAAAGGGCGATAAGAGCCTAAGGAAAACGGATTTTAAGCGGGATCATTGTGACCCCTCCACTTTCCTGGGGACTTTTTTGGTGTATTCAACGCAGAGACTTACTACTATTTTGGATTATTGCTCACTGTAAAAGTGAAACAAATGACAACAAAATTTGAAATAGAAAAATTCAATGAGAGCAATTTTGGGTTATGGAAAATGAAAATGAAAGCCATCTTGAGGAAGGAAAATTGCTTAGAAGCAATTGGTGAAAGGCTAAAAAATGTTGAAGACAAAAAGTGGGAGCAAAATATTGGGGATACCGTTGCAAGCTTATATTTAGTAGTAGCTGATGATATATTGTCTAGCATCTCAGAATTACAGTTGGCAAAAGAAATTTGGGATACTTTGACAAACTTATATAAGTCATTGCACAACAACTTGAAAAAAAAAACTCCACTCTTTGGATGTCAAAATCTACTTCGGTGACTGAATACATCAACACCCTGAAAACTCTGTTCTCAACTATCAGTTATGAAGCATAATATAGAAGAAAAGGAATATGCTGAACTTTTACTCCAAAGTCTACCTGATTCATATGATCATCTCATCATAAATGTAGCCCATGGTGCTTTGAGGACAATGCTAGTTTTTAATGATGTTGCGGCTACTGTACTTAAGGAACAAAGTAGGCGTAAAAACAAGAAAGATAGAATATCTTCTCAGCGAACCGAGGCTCTAATTATCTCTAGAGGAAGATCAACAGAACATGGCTCTAATGAGAGTAAACAGAACAGGTTAAGGTCCCATGGTAAGAAGAAAGTTAAATGCTATCATTGTGGAAAGTAAGGACACGTAAAAAAGGAGTGTTAACACTACAAAGGAGGGGTAGAGAAAAACATGAAAGGGAAAGAATTTGAGCCATCAAATACTAAGAGTTGTGTAGCAAGTACTTTGGATGAAGAAAAATTCTTGTACAGTAGTGAGGCAACAACAATTGTAGAAGGCAGAAAAAGATTTGTTGAAGTTTGGTTAATTAACTCAGCAACAACATGACTTCTCATAGAGAATGGTTTCACCAATATGAACCTATCTTAGGAGGATCAGTGTACATGGTAATGATCATACCTTGGAGATTGTTGGCGTTGGCTCCATCAAAGTAAAGATGGATGGTGGTGTGATTCACACTATTCCAGAGGTACGACATGTAATGGGATCAAAGAAGAATCTGCTATCAATGGAACAATTGGATGACCTTGGATATGAATTCCATGCTAAAAGGGGAATCATGAAGGTTATCAAAGGTGCTTTTGTGGTGATGAAGGTATAGAAGATTGCTACAAATCTGTACATGCTGCATGGGAGGACATATCAGGAGGCAGAGACTTCTGTTGCAAACTCTAGAGAAGAATTAACAATGAGGTGACGTCACAAACTTGGTTACATGTTAG
The DNA here is from genome assembly GCF_004353265.1 of Vitis riparia. Lineage (NCBI taxonomy): Eukaryota > Viridiplantae > Streptophyta > Magnoliopsida > Vitales > Vitaceae > Vitis > Vitis riparia. Next base: position 15,336,924 of record NC_048448.1, read on the forward strand.
AAAAGGGATTGAAAATTCTCTCTGATCAAAAGTTGCTTCTTGGACTCAAAACTGTAAATCTACCATTTTGTGAACATTGTGTTATCGGTAAGCAACATAAATTAAGATTCAATAGATCTATTGCAAGAAGTAGGGGCATTCTAGACTTGGCTCACTATGATGTTTGGGAATCACCAATCACATCTCTTGGGGGCGCAAACTAGTTGGTGTTGTTTATAGATGATTATTCTAGAAGATGTTGGGTGTACCCCATCAAGAGAAAGTAGGATATTTTCCAGTAGTCAAAGCCTTTAAAGCACAGAGGGAGCTTGAAATAGGAAAGAAGATTAAATGTTTAAGGACAGACAATGGAGGGGAATTCTGTAGCCAGGAGTTTGATGCATTTTGTAGTTAAGAAGACATGCATCAACAAACAACTGTTGCTTATACTCCACAACAAAATGGCGTAGTAGAGTGGACAAATAGAACTCTCACAAAAAGAATGAGAGTTATGTTGAAGACTGTAGGACTACCCAAGACATATTGGGCTAAAGCAGCCAAATTGTTGGCTATATAATTAATAGGTCTCCATCAACAACAATTGAGATGAAGACACCTATGGAGATGTGGACTAGTAAGCCAACGAGCTATTCCTCCTTGCACATATGTGGGTGTCTTGCTTATGTGATGTATAATGACTAAGAAATGACAAAACTGGATCTAAAAATCCAGAAAATGCATATTCTTGGGGTATGCTAATGGAGTAAAGGGGTTTGCCCGTGGGATCCCACTGCCCATAAGGTTATCATCAGCAGAGATGTCATCTTTGTAGAAGACATGCTATAAAGTGAAGAAGGAGATAACACATTGATGAAAAAGGCAGATGGTATAAATTTCATTGGAAACAAACAGTCAGAACAAGGACAACCAGAATCTTTTGAAGTAGTTTTAAAGCATAATGAACAAGTACTAGTTGAGTCTGAGATATCTGAAGTGTGACGGTCAATCTAAGAAAGAAGAAAACCTTCTTGACACTCAGAGTTTGTTATGATAATTGATGTTGCATACTGTCTTTTTATAGAAGGTAGAGAGCCTTCAAATTATCAGGAGGCCATAAATAGTTCAAATTCATCTTTATGGATGACAACAATGCAAAGGGAGGTTGAAGCCTTGCATAAGAACTAAACATGGAAACATCGCATCAAAACACAATTTATAACCTAATTCACAATTCTAGATAGTTTGTACCTGATCAAAAATGGTTTTAGTACAAACTACTATAGTACGGTGGTTTTTAGGTGTTGTCCATTAGGATGGATTATCTTCGGTAATTAAGGTTTGAATGGGAGGAAAAAAAATGATTGTGATCAAGTGAAATTGATTTGACAATTCATGGTGAAAAATCAAAATAACAATGGTTTCTAATTAAGAAGAACAATGAAATGTATAGGATAAAATTAATAGGAAATGAAATTCGCGGAGTTAGGGTTTTTTAGAAAACAATTTCTATGGTGAATAGATGTTGAGATCTATTTTACATCAAGTTAGATTGAAAATCTAAATTCTCATCTAAACCGATTTTTGATTTAGCTTTAGGTTTAGATCTAATTTCTCTTCAAATTAGGTTATTTAATCCAAGAGATCAATTTAAACTATATATTCAATTTATCTTAAATCATCTTCCAATGATTCATACAATGCAACTATTCAATTTCATTAAATCTAACTTTAAGAATTTAATGAGTCTACATAGTTTGCAATCTAATAGTCATTCAAGATAATTTGAAGAGAAAAATCTCTAAAATTCAAGTAATCAATCAATTGGATCAAATTACTTTTGCAATTCAAGCTCATTTAATCTAATTCACCATAGATCTTGCCTCTAGATCCTCCTTCCTCTGAGAAAAATGAGATTTAGCCACTCATGCTTAGAGATTTGGTCTCACAAAGCATGTTTGGCTAACGAGAAAATGAAAGAAAATGAAGGAAAATTGAGAATTCTATTAAAAGAGAGAATATAGAAAATTCTACAATCAAAAGTGTCTAAAAAGTCCTTTAATGAGAAATTCAAGTTTCTATTTATAGGCCAAGGTCAAGTGGACACTTGACATCATCTCAAAAGTCTTCCGGAAGCTTCTCCATTCAGCGATCTGGAGTTTAACAACAAATTGATCATTTTGCACGAGCTCAGCAATTTTGCATGGTCATGCGAAATCAGTGGAGTAACAGCAGCAACAACTTTTTGGACCATTTCGCATGATAGTGCGAAATTTTTGCATGTTCATGTGAAATCAGCTTGCAAATACTCCTTATCCTGCAACACAAACGCATTTTCTAGTCCATTTTGCACGGTCATGCAAAATTTTCGCATGATCATGCGAAATTGCACCATATAGTTTTTAAGCTCCTCTTTGGTACTTCTTTCATTTTCTTCTTTTGAATCCACTTTAACTACCTCCAATTGACTCCAAATCCTGATCCAATTACATTGCTTCTTCCTCAAAAGATTATTTGCCCTCTTCAATTTCATTTCTTTCTTTTGTCACTCAATGCATCAATATTACCTTGAAATAGTTCCAGAACTTCACAAAAATCGTTAGTATCTCTCGCAAGGGTAACAATGTATTAATTGGGTATGTTAAACACAATTACTACTCAAAAAGTATGGAATTCATGAGAATTATTATTTAAAATGTGCTATTTTTGAGTGGTAATCATTCCCCCCAACCAATACATTGCTTGTCCCTTAGTAATAGCATGATGAAAGAAAGAGAAAAATACTAGAAAAAACTAAACAACACAATTGGAAAATGTTTTTGAAAATCCCATAGCACAAACGGTCAATAATAAAACACACCTTACTATCCATAGGTATCATCAAATCCCAAACTCATTTGCTATCTCTAATAGAAAAGATATCATGCAAATCAAAACACATCCATTTTCATTCCTCAAAATGATCTTTCCAAACAAGTCTTGAGTGTAATTAAACTAGCCCCCTGATATACTAATCAAAACTAATCCTTCCCCCAACATAGCTCAATTTATCTCAAGCAACAAAAACCACTCTCATAGGCCAAGAGTGCACCCGTCTTTTATTATTATTTTTTTTTTCAAAGGCCTTATCGGAGGAGTGCAATGTTAAAGGTATCTCCAAGTATACAGTCCATGTAGTGGGGATTCATCGATGACTCCCAACCATAAGGCATAGGGCACCAAGTTTATAGGACTAATTCAGCCACTAACTCCTCGGACTTCACAAATTAGGATCCAATACCTTAGCACTTACAATTGGGCTCATACTCCACTCATTTACCCATGTAGCGAGCATTGAGGTTGATAACTCCCAACTAATATGGCTTAGGGCATCTGGCTTCAAAGACCTTTGGACCATATACCCCTCGGACCTTGCTCGGGTTTCAAGGCAAGCATAACTTAACCTTTTTATTTATCAATTTTATTTTTTTATTTTTATTTTTATTATTATTCTTTTTTAAAGTTGGGCACATTAGCCTCTTTTCAAGGTGTTTCAATTCAATTTGAAAGTAATTCAAGCTACTATGATAATTGAGTCTAAGTCTCAAGGTTAGACTAGTTTTTCATCTTATATCAGAGGTCTAGAGTGCGCAGTGTGTGTCGAGACTCAATTAGAAATGACTTTTGGGAAAATGAAAACTTCAAAGTCAAATCAACTTCAATCCACATAACAAGTCTTCTAAGATGAAGAAAATGAGCTAGTATTCCAAATCAACTTCTTTCAAGCTAGGTATGCTCATTCATCAAACACAAGTGCTATATTCTTCTCAAAAAAAAAAAAAAAAAAACCAATTAAGTCCAAAAACAAAAAACTAGTTAATGCAAAATATCACAAACAAAACAAATAAAAAGAAAAAAAAAATCTAGCAATTCTAAATCAACAAATCCCTTTCTCTTCCTTTCCTTCCCTCCTCTCAACCAAACTAAACATTGTCCTCAATGTTAACTGAGAAAATGCAAAGAAAGGAAGGGAAAGGTACCTATAAAGCATTGTTTTTCATCTCCCATAGCTGAAACAAAACAATATAAAAGTATGAGTATGGTAGGAAAAGAAGGAAGCAAAAAGTGAATATTATCAACATAAAAAAAAAAAAAAAAACAAAAGAAGTCAAGGAGTGCATATGTAATGATAAAGTGACAGTCAAAGAGAAAAGTAGAAGGACACTCCCTATCCTAAAACATGAGATGGAGGGGAGGGGATGATCTCTGAAAGTGCCTCATTAGTGGTGGACACTATGGACTCCCTCTTTGAAGAACTAGTCTCTCATGTAGCTTGGAGGGCTTGAGGAATAGCATCATTCAGCTTCATGTCAGTGGAAGTAGTGGGCATGTGCGCTCTAGCATCGGGTGTTTTCAATAAATGCTCAACCTCCACGTTGGTGTTGAAACTAGATAGGCCAAAAACAAATAATGGAGTGATCGATACTCCACTAGGCCTAGGTGGGTGCTCCATAAGTGTGGTGGCCATGATAGTGGAGGTATAAGTTGAAGGAGATGGAGCTGGTCCAATGTGCACTCCTGAAATATCTGCCCTAGGAGTGGTGGAAGTCATGCTTTCTTAAACATTATGTTGGAAGATAATTTGAATAAAATCAAATCATTCTAATTATGGATAGATTCCGTTTTGAATTAGTAGCCAAATAATCAACAATTATTTGGCTCTTATTTGACTTGAGTATTGATATTCTTTTGATCTCCAATGAAGTCACCCATCACTTTACTCAAATTCACAATAGCTTGTTCCACTAGTGAAACTTGATGTTGAGAAGTTTGCATGTTAAAAGAAAATTGTCCTTGTCCACTCTGCCAAGATAGATTCAGATGATTCTTCCACCCTGGATTGAAGGTATTTGAAAATGGAGAACTTTTGGAGTGTTTAACAAATCCAACAACATTAGCTTGTTCCATAAACATCTCTCTAACAGTTGGTATGGTGGGGCATTCACTCACTAGATGTTCACCGGATTGACATATAGAGCATTGGATAGTTTGCATTGGAACATCATTAACCACTTTGATTTCATGAGCTCCTCTAGATTCAAGTTCTTCCAATTTCCTTGATAGAGCTGCCATTTTTGCTTGCATTTCTTTGTCCTCATTCAAAGTGTACATTCCCCCTTTAGAATTGTTTTGGGGCTTGGCTTTGCTTGAATATTTTCCATGAGGTTTGTCCCATGATCTAGATATCTTAGTTTAGAAAATCCAAAGCTTCATTGAGACTTTTGCTCATAAAGTCACCTCCACACATGGTTTCTAGCAATTGTTTCATAGTTGACGACATGCCTTCATAAAAGTAGCTTACCAACATCCAAGTGTCAAAACCATGATGAGGATAGACATTGACTGCTTCCATATAACTCTCCCCACAAGCATAAAATTTTTCATTCTCCATAGCCCACAAAATTGGAAATTTGTCTCTTCAATCCACTAGTACGATGAGCTGGAAAAAATTCCTTCAAAAATTTAGCTTGTAGTTCCGGCCATGAGTGGATACTTCAAGGTCTCAAAGAATTCAACCACACTTTTGCCTTGCCCTTGAGAGTGAAAGGAAACAATTTAAGCCTCATAAGATCAATTGATGTGGCCCCTTCTTGACTAGTATGACATACTTCTTCAAAATCCTTTATATGAGTATAAGGATTCTCATTTTCCATTCCATGAAATTGAGGAAGAAGTGGCACCAAATAATGACGGATGATCATTTGCTCATTAGGAGGAACAATGCATGATGGTGCACTCATTCTCGGTGGATGCATATGGTCCCTCATAGATCGATAAAAATGAAAATTTTCTTCATTAGGACCATGTTGACTTTGTTGATCTTCACCTTGGGGTTCCATTATATTTGTAGCAATTCCAAGATTCAGCATTTGAGTAGATGAATTAGTTATTTCCAACCTTCCCTTAGAATTTTGTTCCCAATGGAGCATAGAAGGGTTCACCTAAAAAACAAACAAAGAAAAACCAAAGCGCACCAAGAAGAACAAAAGAGAAAAATAAAAAGAAAAATGGAATTTAAAAGAAAATTGAAATGAAGGTGGAGAATCGGTAAAGAGAACTTCACCAATCTTGTGATGTGGATCACTAGGGTTAATCATTGCCAAAAAATTGCCTCAATCACCTTGGCATCATCCCCGACAATGGCGCCATTTTTTATTGATTGATTTTTCATCGTTTATTACATCAAAACACAATTTATAACCTAATTCACTATTTTATAGTAGCTTGTACCAGATCAAAAATGGTTTTAGTACAAACTATAGTAGTATAGTGGTTTTTAGGTGTCGTTTATTAAGATGGATTATTCTCGGTAATTAAGGTTTGAATGGGAGGAAAAGAAATGATTGTGATAAAGTGAAATTGATTTGACAATTCATGGTGAAAAATCAAAATAACAATGGTTTCTAATTGAGAAGAACAATGCAATGTAAAATAAGAGAAAATTAATAGGAAATGAAATTCGGTTAGGTTATTTAACTTCTCTTCAAATTAGGTTATTTAATCCAAGAGATCAATTTAAACTATATATTCAATTTATCTTAAATCATCTTCCAATGATTCATACAATGCAACTATTCGATTTCATTAAATCTAACTTTAAAATTTAATGAATCGACATAGTTTGCAATGTAATAGTCATTCAAGATAATTTGAAGAGAAAAATCTCTAAAATTCAAGTAATCAATCAATTAAATCAAATTACCTTTGCAATTCAAGCTCATTTCATCTAATTCACTATAGATCTTCCTTCCTCCAAGAAAAATGAGATTTAGCCTCTCGTGCTTAGAGATTTGGTCTCACAAAGCATGTTTGACTAGCAAGAAAATGAAGGAAAATGAAGTAAAATAGAGAATTCTATTAAAAACGAGAATATAGAAAATTCTACTATCAAAAGTGTCTAAAAAGTCCTTTAATGAGAAATTCAAGTTTCTATTTATAGGCCAAGGTCAAGTGGACTATTGGCATCATTTAAAAGGTCTTTCGGAAGCTTCTCCATTCAACAATCTGGAGTTTAATAGCAAACTGATCATTTTGCACAAGCTCAGCAATTTCGCAGGGTCATGCGAAATTAGTGGAGTAACAACAACAATTTTTTTCTGGATCATTTCGCATGACCGTGCGAGATTTTCGCATGTTCATACAAAATTAGCTTACAAATCCTCCTTAACTTACAACACAAATCCCTCTTCTGGTTCATTTCGCGTAGTCATGCGAAAATTTCGCATGATCGTGTGAAATTGCACCATATGGTTTTTAAGCTCTTCTTTGGTACTTCATTTTCTTCTTTTGACTCCACTTTAACTACCTCCAATTGACTCCAAATCCTGATCCAATTACATTGCTTCTTCCTCAAAAGATCATTTGCCCTCTTCAATTTCATTTCTTTCTTTTGTTACTCAATGCATTAATATTACCTTGAAATAGCTCCAAAATTTCACAAAAATCATTAGTATCTCTTGCAAGAGCAATAATGTATTAATTGGGCATGTTAGGCATGATTACTACTCAAAAAGTATGGAATTCATGAAAATTATTATTTTAAATGTGCTATTTTTGAGTAGTAATCAGAGCTTGAAGTCGAAATTTAAATGCTCTAATTGGAAGGATTTGAAGAAAATGGGAAAGAGAACTTGGTTTGTAGGTTAACCAAATCTTTGTACGATCTAAAACAGGTTCCAAGATGTTGGTATAGGAGATTTGATTCCTTCATATTCAGTCTTGGGTACAATAGACTTAGTTCAAATCATTGTATATATTACAAGAGGTTTGATGGTGATGATTTTATTATCTTGCTGTTGTACGTGGATGACATGTTGGTTGCAAGCCCTAACAAAGATTGAGTCTAAATTAAAGGCACAATTAGCTAGGATGTTTGAGATGAAGGATCTAGGTCCAAGAAACAAGATTCTAAGGATGCAAATTCACCAAGATAGACAAAGTAAGAAGATTTGGTTCTCGCAGAAAAACTATTTGAAGAAAATTTTACGTCACTTCAACATGTATGATTATAAGCCAGTTTCTACCCCACTTCCTGCGAATTGCAAATTATCCTCAAGTATGAGTCCTAGTAATGAAGGGGAGAGGATGGAACTATCTCGAACACCGTATGCATTAGCAGTGAGAAGTTTAATGTTTGTTATGATTTGTACAAAACTAGATATTGTAGAAGCAATGGGAGAGGTAAGTCAGGTCATGGCAAATTTGGGGAGAGAGCATTGGAATATAGTTAAGAGGATCCTTAGATACATCAAAAGGACCTCAAATGCTGCAATATGTTTTGGAGGATTATAATTCATCGTCAAAGGCTATGTTGATTCAGACTTTACAGGTGATCTTGATAAAAGGAAATCTACTACGGGCTATGTGTTCACCCTTACAAGAGGAGCTGTGAGTCGGGTTTCAAAACTTTAAACTGTTGCAGTTCTATCTACGATAGAAGTTGAGTACATGGTAGCTACATAGGCTTGCGAAGAAGCTATTTGGACTAAAAGGTTACTGGAGGAGCTTGGGCACAAACAAGAGAAGATTTCCATGTTTTGTGACAATCAAAGTGCCTTGCACATTGCAAGGAATCTAACCTTTCATTCTAGGACTAAGAACATTGGAGTTAAATATCACTTTGTCCAAGAAATAGTGGAAGAAGGAACCATGAATATGCAAAAGATTGATACGAAGGACAATCTAGCAAATGCCTTGACAAAACTAGTTAATACTGATAAATTCAGTTAGTGCAAATCCTCTTATGGGTTCGTAGTAACGTAAGCAGTATGTGATAGGGCAAGACATGGAAGAATGACTTCAAGTGGAAGAATGTTAAGGTTGAAGTCATCCCACATCGAAAAAAAAGACAAAAAGATGGGAGTTTTCTTGTCCTATAAAAGGTCTCTGCCCCTACAATATTCATCCAACAAAAAAAAGGTTTTCATTCTTTTGTAAGCTTTTTTATTCTCTTCTCTTAATTGAGAGACAGGTTGTAATTTTGTCTTCATATAGTGGATATTTTTCGGTCTTACCCTGTGGAGGTTTCCTTCTTAATTAAGACGGTTTTACCATGTAAGTACTTTTGCTCATTATTTTATTTATTGCTCTATTTTTCTTTTTATTATTCTATTTTCAAATTATCGTTGCGGGTATCATTTCTTAACAACATATATATCTTAACTAGAAGTTTGCTTCATAAGATTTGACATGATGGTCATGCATATTTATTTTCCACCTTGAGAAGGGTTTTTAGTGTATAGTTGTGTATATGGCTAGCATTTTGTTAGAATTTGTCAAATTGGTGCTTTGAGCAAATTATGTTTGTGTTCTTAAACTTTGCAGTTATGCTTTGTTATAAATTGTGCAGTCTGATTGCTTTTATAATGCTGGATGGACAGAGGACATACGGGAAGTCATTGCTCATCTCCATCACGAATACCCAGTGGCTCCCCTCTTTGCTGTTGGAACTAGCATTGGTGCAAACATTCTGGTACATTGGCTTTGACTTACTCTTTTGTACATCATATGAGAATGACTTCAAATATTCTTTTTTTTTTTCTTTTATAAGAATTTACAAAGTTATGATTATTATTTATTTTTAATGATTATTGTTTATTTATTCTTATTATTTATTATTTCTTGTTTTCAGTTTATTCTGTAGACTTGTGAATATTTCAACAAAATTCATTCAACTAGTAATAATATGTTGGTCTCTAAATGTTTTACAGATTAATGAAGTAGCACCTAATAATTATATGTTGATTTCCAATTTCTTTTTTGAGGTTGATAAGGTAACAACTTAGTTTGACCTTGGTTAAGAAAAGAACTTTGATTTTGATTCTCCTGACAAATTGTAAAATATTTACTCTATATTAAGAGGCTTTGTTTCATTCATCACTATTAGAATTAGCAATAACTTTACTGTCACAAAGACAAATTAGCTCCCATGCTTTAGTAAGGAGATTTTTTATTGTATTTGTCCACAACTTATGTTTATTGTTAGAGGCTTAACTGTCCCCTTTTGTTGACATCATAAATGGTGAAGGGGCACTATTCCTACGCTGATATTTGTTATGGATTACTTAGTATGGGACAAAAACTTGTTCATTTCATTTTTTTAATTGCTCCTTTTTTCTCATTATTTAACATTTATTTGGTATGGCTTATAGCTACAAAAAGGTCAAATAACAATGACTTGTTGCAATGTGAGGATCCCTCTAAAGCCCTCTCCGTGTAGAGCATTTCTGTTGTGGGCTTGGCTTCTGGTGGAGTAGTTGATCATTTCTTCCTACATAGTCAAGTTGCATTGTGATACATGTTATTTAGACTTGTAGAGATTGATGAGGTTCCTACTAGGATTTTTAAAGGACTCTATGGGTAGGGTTATATGGAGGGTACCTATATAACCCTACCCATAGGCCTATATATGGAGAGAGAAATATTAGGATTTTTGAGGACATTTGGAAGACACCAGAGATGATATGGGATCGACTTCATTTTTATGTTTCTTTCCGGGCTTACTATATGGACATTTTTAAACCCTATCCTTTGAGTGTAATCCAACTTAGTTGGCTTCCGTTATGTACACCCTAGGATTGGGTTTATAGGGTCAAGATTCTTTTACTTGTATAGGCCTTTTGTTCTTTTTGTATAGGCCTCCATGGTTTAGTGGAGGTTCACTTAGTTCTTTCGATCAGGTGACCTTTTCAACCTCTTGTATAGCCATCCTTGGTTAGTGGAGGTTTACTTAGTTCTTTTGATCAAACTTGTACTTCATGCATAGGATTTCTCATCCTTCTCATGTTTCTTTTCTCTATTAATACATATATTTTGTTTTTGATAAATATATATATATAACCTTACCCATATAACCCTAAAAACATAACACTCCTAGCAGTGGTTCACTTAAGTTAATTTTTGTTGGATGCTCTTTAGGTGACTCGGGATGTCATGGATTTGTCATATAACAATGGATCATTGTTATAGAGTGTTGAGAGTGTTTTACAAACTTATTGTGATGGGGCTGATATCAAGACAGAGATATTTGCTCTTCCACTTTAGGAGAGATCTCTTGATATTTCTAATATTTTGGTGGAAGGAGATTCGACCCCTATTATTTCCCAAGTGTCAAAGGGGAAACAAGGTCCATGAAAGTATGACATGTGACTATGCAAATTTTTTATGTTGCTAGAACTATGGAAATCTGCTACTCTTGGAATCCTCATTTGGGTAACTAGACGACCAACTGGTTGTCTGGGCAACTAGGCATGGACATTTAATGCTGTTGCAAGTAGGTATTGGAGGTTGAACTACCACAACTGGCCGTTCATTTGGTTGACCACTTGGGTTGTCCACAAGGTTGGAAGCTACTGCTATAATTGGAGAAATGTGAATTTCTGGAAGCTACAATGGGGTTGATTAGGCGGTCAACTGCTTGGTCCTCCTCAATTGTGGTCCAGAAATTGTACTGCTATAAATGTCTTTAAGGCCCAGATTTGTTTCCAACTTCAAATTCATTTGAAATCCCTTTTTAGTGATAAATATAAGTGATGAATATGAGCTTTTGGAAATCTTCAAGACCTTGGGCTATGGAACCTTTAGACTAAGGACACAAAAATTGAGTTTAAAAGAGTTCCTTAGCACTTTGGAATCTTAATCTTATTTTCCTTTAAAAGATGTGATCAAAATAATCCATGAAGGATTTTAATGGTGTGCTTGACAATTTTAAAATTATACCTCATGATTGCACAAGTCCTAGCTTAACAAGCTTGAGGATACCACGACCTAACCTAAGGTCTTCACATTCTTCATATTTTTATACCCCTTTGCCTCTATATCATCGAGTCAAATAGCTTCTCCTTGATTGATCCAAAGTGATCTTCTAGACTAGCACACTTGAAATTGGACATGAAATTTAATCCTTTACATTGTTATCATCAAAACTTAGGTTTGAATAAACCTTGGGCTAACAGATGTAGAGAGCTGCTTTTGACTTCATAAAGCTGTTGAGGAATTATTATTTTATTATTTTTATTTTTTTATCAGATCCTTTGCCTCCTTTTGTTAAAATGTCATCTCATGTAGCTGTTGTATGATAAAATCTGCTCATGCTGGCTTGTAACAGACAATTTGCTGCATCTTCTTGCAGGAGAATCCATACTTCAGATAGTTTTTAAGCCATTTTTATTATATTTTTCAGCATCCAAATATAAATATCAACTGCTTTGGTAATTTCTTGTGTTACTTGGTGATTGCTTTTAGGTAAAATATCTTGGTGAGGATGGGGAGAATATTCCTGTTGCTGGGGCTGTAGCTATTTGCAATCCTTGGGACTTACTGGTTAGTGTTTCAACACCTCAATGGAGCTTACAATAATTCAACTTTTTCAAATGGCACTGACTTGGGGAAATTTTGCATCTCTAAATATATGGCAATTGCTATCTTGAATTCACCTTTTTTTTCCTTGAAGTGTCTTGAAGTACCTTAAAAGAATTCATAGTTATATATTTGATATTTATTGTTGTTGCTTATTCCCTAAATAGAAGTCACATCCTCTTTTCCCCATTTTGCAGATTGGTGACAGGTTCATATCCCGTAGGCTTCTGCAGAAGTTTTATGACATGGCTCTTGCCAGTGGCCTTCAAGGTTATGCACAATTGTATGTCTCCACAACCCCTGTAATTGGGTTTTAGTATTTTTGAGTTGTGCTTTATAGTGTGCATTTCATGCAGGACATTTTAGCCCCTTCATATATATATATATATATATGTATGTATTTATGTATGTATATAATATATTCTCCTATGTAATGTGGACTGAGTGTAAATGCCAAATTTTCCTGTATGTCAAGGCATCATATCTGTTCAATCCTCAAACCTTAGGGCTAAGAAACCAAATAATCATATTTTCTCTTTCTATACACTACAAAATGTAGGTATGTGACTAAGAGAGCATATTGATAAAACTTAATACTTAATGCTTAATGATTAAAAGTACTTTAAGTTAAAAGTATGCTTAAGTTATTAAGTCTTTAGGTTGATTTACCAAAATCATTTTTAACTCTAGGATGCAGTATTATGCTACTTTACAAAGCATTTAGTATACTTAATAACTTAAATTAAGTCATTAAGTCATATTAAGTCAAAGATTTATCAAACACGCTCTAAGATAGGATGTCCAATTTGAGTCTAAGGTTACAATGAGGTGCAAATTTGTTCTTCTTTTGCTTTGTTGGACACTACACATATTGACTAATGGTCATATGGGACATTCCCCTTACCAAACTTCTGTCATTTCATTTCCAATAAGAGTACTTCATACATTTTTGAAGTCCCCTATAGCATAGACCCTCTCTATTTTGTTCCCCTTTTTTTCCTATAATTCTAGCATGGAAAAGAAGCAACTGATCTTTCTGTTTTTTAGCTTCCCTTTTCCTTTGTCTTCTCTTCCTTCTACTTATTTGGCAATTTGATTCACATTAGATGCATCCAGATCCCTTATAGAGGCATGCTGTGATCAGAACCAAATTCTAGACATGACCTATATTGGCTGCTTATGATAGCACAGTTTCTGACATTGCATTGTACAGATCAGTCATTTATTGCAAGGGGGATAATTTTTGGTGTGGAAATCCCCTGCATGGATACATGTTCTATGGGAGAATGTCCGTGAAGAGGTTATAAACCCATTCTTCTATAGTTTCGGTTTGTAGAAAGACATGTATCATATTTGGAGTTTTCTAGTGCTTTGCTCCTTTTTTGAATTAGGTTTTTGTTGGTGCCTTAGGGTTGTCTTGATTTGGGAAACACATCTCTAAATCAATTTTTTGTTTTTAAAAAAAGTAAAATTATGTATTTTATTTCAAGTTTTCTTGGCATGCCTAGTGGTGGTTTGTTTGGATTCAATGGTTGTTTGGCACTATTTGTGGTGATTGGGTGATTCTAGATCAATGTTTATGTTTTTTTCTCCTTCTTTTTGAGATGTTTATTTTATTGATGTTTATTTATTTCTTTTCGGTTTTGGGAGAATCAACCTCATTTATTGTGTTCCATTAGGCTTTAGCATCTTTTCTTTTCACATGTGGAAATACTATTTTGGTAAACTAGTGATGTGCAAACCATTCAACATCTCCATTGATGGTTTTGGAGCAGGTCTTACTTGGACTAAGATAAATGGAAGCAATAATTTGCCACATGGTAGACCTATGGGGCATATTTGGGAGCTAATTACATGTTGAAGTTCATAACCTCTGCCCCTCCATCATCAAGTTTTCTAAGTTTTGGTTTGCCTTGGCGTTTTTAATAAAAACTTGGTTTTTGCAAATCAAAGTCACAGGCTTTTGTTTCCCAAACCAAAAACAATGAAAAGGAAACAAACAACTATAGGTATAACGGTTTGGTCAATTTCATAGATAATTGAGGCTTTGATAATTAAATTGTTGTAACCTAATAAAACTAAATTAAAATAAAACTTAAACCGGTTTAGTGCTAGAGGGATAAACACAAATAAAACATCTAGGGACAGGTATGCGCCTAAGTTAAAATCTCAACTAAAGTAGAATCTTAGTTTTCTAAATATAATCACATCCTTTTGCATTCAATTCTTAAGACAATGAAAACCTTGATTTATCTCAAGATCTACTCAAGGATCATTGAATCAAACCTTCAAGGTAAGCATTTAGTGAGCTCAATAAGCATCAAATATGACTAATCTTGAGAGATTGCAGGGAATTTTTTTTCTTTTGAAAATATTGAGAGATCTGAATCTAAGAGAACTCAACCAATCATAGTGGGAGACATCTTTCCTCAAGTCATGATTGGTTGATGAGAAAATAAAAATAGAAACTTAATGAAAAATCAATACTTTATTAGATCTTAAAGCAATACAAGAAGATGCTACCTCCTACATCATCCCTCTTGGTTAAAAAAAAGTATTGGAATTTCAATATGAAAATAACTTGGGTATTAGAAATTTGATATTAGATACTCTACCCTAGGTAGTGTTGAAATGCTACTCCTTTTACCTTAATAACGAAATTTTAGCTCTTCAATTTCCATCCTCCAATGCAGATCCTCAGTTGCTTTAGCCTTGAACAAACCCCAATCAACTCCAAATTCATCTTCAAAATGAGTTTTTCATTGGATTTTGCTTAAGAAACACTTCTGTATGTTGTTCTCAAAATTCGAGGTAGGTATCAAACTTGTATCAAATTAGTTCAATAAAGGAATTCCATAATTGGAATGTTCTAACTTGAAACAATTAAGGGAGTATTATATTGATTTGGTATCGAAATTTTGATATCACTTGTTGAATTGTGCATCATTTTGGAAATTGTACTATAAAGATAGAACCCTTAAAAGCATGATATGATGTAACATATTAGAATACCTTATTTATTTAATGATATTTGAGGTTTACTTTTATCTATCCTCAATCCAAGCATTATATTTTATGTGCATTTTGATATAGTATTTCTTGCATTGTTCATGATTTGGGTACATTAGGAGTTGCACGGAAGATCTAAGTCATGAGTTCCTTATAAGTGGATGATTTGTTCACAGTCAAGTCGTGGACTTAGGCAATCTATTTGAGGTTGTAGTGCACCACCTCCTAATTGGAGGGATGACTAGTCTTAGCCATTGGGATGAGATTCCTATGGTGGGTGTACTAGTGCGTATAGTTATGTATGAGACAAAACCTATGGTGAGTCATGACATAAGGCTATTGGGTAGTCATGACTTTACCAAGCTGCTATACTATATAGTTTCTTAACTTTAAGAGAATATTGAATTTGTGTAGAAGTTAGCGGTGGCTTTGATCTAGGGTGAGATTGTAAACTGATCATTATGGATTAAGTCATTGTTGATGGTAACCGATAGGAATAGGAATTCTCAATAAAAACACCATGTATCTCATGAACTTTGAGATAGTGTGTTCCCTTAAGTGATCCTTGTCAAAGGACAGCTTTGCTGTCCACACTTTCCTTATTTTAGCCCACAATGTTTCCTTATTTCTCCATTGATTATTCTGTACAGTTAGCATATATTATTTGATAGATTATAGTTTACATGTATAGAGCTAGAATCATGCTGTAATTTATTTGTTTTTTATTTGCTTTCCATGTAAAGCATCCTTGTAAAGTCTATATATAATATACAAAACTCAAGGCCAAGGTATTCGGTCATTCACACAATATTTTGACATGGTATCAGAGCAAGGTTGCTAATTTTTCTTCCCTCAAATTCTTTTCTGTCTTTTCGGTTTCGGAGGTGCCTCTCGTATCTTTCGGTCAAGTCTGTGTTGATCCGTGCTGCACCCAACCACAACCATTTTTCTCAGTATTTCTGTGGTTGTTCAGTTTTCTTCTGGGATTTTTTTTGGTCCATCCTTTTGTCTCGGGTTCTATTTTTTTTCGGTCAAGTCTATTTATTTTCTATGGATTCCGCACCTCTGTGTGTTAAGTTTACAGGCATAAATTATTCTACCTGGGCATTTCAATTTGAACTTTTTCTCAAGGGAAAAGACCTTTGGGGTCATATTGATGGCACGGATGTTGAAAAACCATCAACTTTTGACAAATCTCAGGATGTTGGGTCTTCTCCTTCATGGGCTGTGCTTGATGCACGCATCATGTCTTGGCTTCTTGGTTCAGTGGAGCCTCATATTGTCACCCACTTGCGGCCCCATCGCTCTGCTCAATCTATGTGGGCTTATTTGAAGAAAGTTTATCATCAGGATAACGATGCTCGTCGCTTTCAATTAGAACATGCGATTGCCACGTTTCAACATGGTAGTCTTTCCATCCAGGACTACTACTCAGCATTTTTGACTCTTTGGCATGAATATGCTGATTTGGTTACAGCGGATGTTCCTATTGCTGCTCTTTCAACTATTCAGACTATTCACGCGACTACCCGGCGTGATCAGTTTCTTATGAAACTACGTCCGGAATATGAATCTGTCCGCTCCTCTTTACTGAATAGATCTCCTGTTCCCTCTCTTGATATTTGTTTTGGTGAGTTACTTCGCGAAGAGCAACGCCTTAGTACTCAAGCTATTTTGGAGCAATCTCATGGCAGTTCCGGGACGACAACTGTAGCTTATGCTGCCCAAGGCCGCGGACCACCTATGCATTCTAAAAACTTGCAGTGTTTTTGCTGCAAGGAATATGGGCATATTGCTGCCACTTGCCCTAAGAAGTTTTGTTCTTATTGCAAGAAGAAGGGTCACATTATCAAAGAATGTCGTATTCGCCCCCAGAATCGTCAGGCCCACGCATTTCAGATTTCGGTTATTATCCCTCCTGTAGCAACTTCTGCAACAGACGACTCTCCTTCAGCTGCGTGCTCTATTCCTGCACCTTCTGCACCAGATTACTGCACCCCAGAAATGGTGCAACAGATATTAATTTCAGCATTATCAGCAATGGGGTTTCAAGGTAACAATTCTACTAAACTCTGGTACGTGGACTCGGGGGCCTCTAATCACATGACTAATAATCCCACCGCTTTGTGTCATGTTCGGCCCTACGCTGGTCAATCTTCCATTCAGACTGCCAATGGCAGCTCTTTGCCCATAGCTGCTATCGGCGATGCCTCCTCTAAGTTCACTGACGTGTTTCTTGCTCCTCAGCTTTCCACGAATCTTATTTCTGTTGGCCAATTAGTTGATAACAATTGTGCTGTTAATTTTTCTGGTAATGGTTGTGTTGTGCAGGACCAGGTAACGGGGAAGCCGATCGCAAAGGGACCTAAAGTGGGGCGCTTGTTTCCTCTATTTTACCTGTTCCAGATTTTTCTCCACTTTCTTCTATTAAGTCTTTTGCTTGTAATAATGTTTCAGATCTTAGTATGGTGTGGCATCGTCGTTTAGGCCATCCCAATACTCAAATCTTATCTCATGTATTGAACTCTGATTTACCTGGTAATAAGGATCGTTATTCTTTATCTCTTGAGTGTGATTCTTGCAAACTTGGTAAAAGTAAAACTCTTCCCTTCCCTTTGCATGCAAGTAGAGCATCTCATTGCTTTGATCTTATCCATAGTGATGTTTGGGGACCTTCCCCGGTTAGTTCACATGAGAAATTTAAATATTATGTGACTTTCATTGATGATCATAGCAGATTTACTTGGGTCTACTTTCTTCGCTCTAAATCTGAGGTCTTTCGTACTTTCACTGAGTTTTTAGCGTATGTTGACAATCAATTTTCTACTTCTATTAAGACATTACGCACAGATTCCGGTGGTGAGTATTTGTCTACTGAGTTTCAAGCATTCTTGGCTTCTAAGGGTATTATTCATCAACGTTCATGTCCCTCTACTCCTCAACAAAATGGAGTTGCCGAACGCAAAATCGTCATCTTTTAGATGTGGTACGTACTCTCTTGTTAGAATCTTCTGTTCCATCCATGTTTTGGGTAGAGGCTCTAAAAACTGCTACTCACTTGATTAATCGTTTACCTTCTCAAGTCCTACATATGGAGTCTCCCTATTTCCGCTTATTTGCTAAGCAACCTAGTTATGATCACCTTCGTATTTTTGGTTGTGTATGCTTTGTTCATTTACCTCCTCATGAGCGACATAAATTATCTGCTCAATCTGTTCGATGTGCTTTCTTGGGATATAATATGTGTCAAAAGGGATTTGTTTGCTATGATCCTACATTACATCGTACACGTATTTCTAGGAATGTTATTTTCTTTGAAAATCAACATTTCTTTCCTATATCCTCTTCTACTGTGTCATCCTCTTCTACTGTGGTCCTTCCCTCCTTTGAGCAACAGTTCTCAGATCTTCATCCAGTCAGTTCTCGCTTTCAACCAGGTATTGTGTATACGAGACGCTCCCGCCCACAGTCTCTTTCAGTGGCTCACCCGATATCTGATCCTACCACGCTCCAGATGCAGTCAGTTGCAGCACCTTCAGTACGTCGCTCTTCTCGAGTGTCTGTACCTCCGAATAGGTATGGATTTCCCTCTTCCAGTTCTGGCAATTCTATTTCAGCCCTTACTGCTGCATTGTCCAAATTTGATATTCCCACATGCTACTCACATGCTGCTAAGCATGATTGTTGGCGACAAGCTATGCAGGAAGAAATTGCCGCTCTAGAGGCCAATCACACTTGGGACATTGAGCCCTGTCCTCCCACTATTGTTCCTCTGGGTTGCAAATGGGTTTACTCAGTCAAGGTCCGATCTGATGGAAGTTTGGATCGTTACAAAGCTCGGCTTGTTGCACTTGGGAATAATCAGGAATATGGTGTCAATTATGAAGAGACCTTTGCTCCTGTGGCTAAAATGACTACTGTTCGTACGATTCTAGCTCTTGCTGCTTCCAGTGATTGGCCACTACATCAGATGGATGTAAAAAATGCTTTTCTTCATGGGGATCTTAAAGAGTGTATTTATATGAAGCCACCCCCGGGATTGTTTCCCTCTCCGACTTCACATGTGTGTAAGCTTCGTCGCTCTCTTTATGGTCTCAAACAGGCTCCGAGAGCCTGGTTTGATAAATTCCGCACCACTTTATTACAATTTTCATTCAGGCAGAGCAAGTATGACACTTCCTTGTTTCTTCGGAAATCAGACATGGGTATTGTTGTTCTTTTGGTTTATGTTGATGATATTGTGATCACTGGTTCCGATTCTGCTTTACTTGGTCAGCTCAAAACTCATCTCTCCGAGTCCTTTCATATGAAAGATCTTGGGTCTCTCACATATTTTCTTGGTCTTGAGGTGCATCATAGTCCCTCTGGTATTTCCCTCAATCAACATAAGTATGCGAGTGACTTGGTGGCTACAGCTGGTCTACAAGGGGCTACTTCTGTTGATACTCCCATGGAATTAAATGTCAAGCTTCGCAAAGAGGAGGGCGACTTACTTGCTGATCCCAGTTTATACAGGAAGTTGGTGGGTAGCCTTGTTTATCTCACCATTACTAGACCGGACATTTCTTTTGCTGTACAGCAAGTCAACCAGTTCCTTCAGACTCCTCGTCATCTTCATTTGGCTGCCGTTCGTAGGATCATACGCTATGTTCAAGGCACTTCTACTCGTGGCTTGTTCTTCCCTGCAGGCAATTCTACTCGCCTTGCTGCTTATAGTGATGCTGATTGGGCTGGTTGTGCGGATACCCGTCGCTCCATCACTGGTTGGTGTGTGTTCTTAGGTGATGCATTGATATCTTGGAAAGTAAGAAGCAAGACAGAGTCTCTAAGTCATCTACAGAATCTGAGTACCGGGCGATGTCTCTTGCTTGTTCTGAATCATTTGGCTTCGAGGTTTGCTTGCGGAGTTAGATTTTTCTGAGACCGATCCTACACCTCTACATGCCGATAATACAAGCGCTATTCAGATCACGGCCAATCCTGTCTATCATGAGCGCACAAAGCATATTGAAGTGGACTGTCACTCTATCCGTGAAGCCTTTGAAGCTCGTGTTATCACTCTTCCACATATTTCCACCGACTTACAAATAGCTGATATCTTCACCAAGGCTCTCCCTCGTCATCGACATTGCTTGCTAAGTAGCAAATTGATGCTTGTTGATCAACCTGCATCAATTTGAGGGGGGCTGTCAAAGGACAGCTTTGCTGTCCACACCTTCCTTATTTTAGCCCACAATGTTTCCTTATTTCTCCATTGATTATTCTGTACAGTTAGCATATATTATTTGATAGATTATAGTTTACATGTATAGAGCTAGAATCATGCTGTAATTTATTTGTTTTTTATTTGCTTTCCATGTAAAGCATCCTTGTAAAGTCTATATATAATATACAAAACTCAAGGCCAAGGTATTCGGTCATTCACACAATATTTTGACAATCCTAAGAATGTGTGATCATGAAATTTATGGATTTATAGTAATTTCTTTAGTGGAATTTGACATATACTTTTAGTGAGTAAGAGTATGTCATTTGATCACATAATAGGGGGATCTATAACTCAAGGATTGTAGAGGTAGTTTTGAAAGGCTGATAACTTTTATCTTGTTAGACTACGGACGACTAGTTCATAAGGAAACTGTATATAGTGGATAGTAGGTCACAGACCCAAGCACTTGGTGTCTTGTAATATACATATGGTATTGAAGTGCAATTAACTCTTTATAATAGGATGTTGAGTCAACTTCAGAATTACATTTTGAGGGAGATAATACTTCCTATGGATTCCAATGGTCCCTACTCGAGCTTATATCCTTAATGACACAATTTATGAAGGTTGAATGAGTTTTTAGTTCACTTTTATGCATAGAGACGTTTTGATAATTGTTGAATATAATGAATTTATAGTGTACAATCTTTCCTTTTTTTTAATATAGGTCACATGTATGGTAGTTAGGACTCCTAGCCTTGTATATATATATTCTCTCAATTGTAAGTAGACAACACATGAATGAGAATCAAGGTTTTCTTCGCTCTCTCTCTTAACATGGTATTAGAGCCAAGGGAGAAAACCTAATTCTTTCCAGTTTCCCCGTGTCATCAATTCCGAGAAACCTTCCTGTGACCGTGTTTCATTCCGGTTACCTTCCCCAGCCCCCAAAGCTTTCCGGTCGGTCGAATCGTTGTCAGAAAACAATCATCGCCGGCGACTTTTCCGGCGAACTTTTCCGGCGACGTCTTTTTCTGACACCGCAAGGAGAGCCTGGAGGAGATCTCCAATTTTTCCCAAAGCACCGAAGCCAGAAAACCACCCACGCGCCGGCTCGTGAGGGCATGTGAGCCACTTTCCGGCGACGCGCTTCCTCCTCCAGCCTCGCTTGACACTGACTAGCCACCCTTCATACCTGTTTCTGCCATCCGAGACCTGCACGTGCCTCTTTTGGGGTTCTTTTGCCTCTGCCGGCCCTCCGAACAGTTTTTCCGGCGTCCTTCGGCTATTTTTTCTCAACCTCAATCCCTGCACGTGCCTTGGGAAGTGTTCTTCTACCTTTCCGGTGGTGCCACAATTGTTTTTCTTTTCTATTTGGTCTCTCACACGGGTGATTCTTCAATTTTTCCTTCTTCAGCCGCATCTGAAGCCGTATTAGGGCTCTCTTCGATCCAAATATACTTCATTCTCTAGATAAGTGGATATGGCTACTAAAACTTCCATTTTTTCTTCTGTCATATCTGGATCTCCTATGATTACTTCGGAGAAATTGGTTGACAGTGAAAATTATCTTTCTTGGTCTGTCTCTGTTGAACTTTGGTTTATGGGACAAGGATATGAGGATCACTTGGTTACACAGGAGGTAGATATCCCTGAGGTTGAGCACGTACAGTGGAGAAAGATAGATGCCCAGTTATGTAGTGTATTATGACAATCAGTTGATCCCAAGATCCTTCTTCATCTTCGGGCCTACAAAACTTGTTTTAAATTTTGGACTCAGGCCAAAGGATTATACACGAATGATATCCAGCGTCTTTATAAGGTGGCTTCTGCTGTTGTCCATACCAGCCAACAGGACTTGGATCTATCTACTTATATTGGCCAGATTGCCTCTCTTAAGGAGGAGTTCTTGACTGTGATGCCTCTTACTCCTGATGTTGGGGCTCAACAAACACAGCTTGATAAGTTCTTCATGGTTCTTACTCTTATTGGCCTCCGTCCGGATCTTCAGCCTGTCTGCGATCAAATTCTTGGTAGTTCATCAGTTCCGTCCTTGGATGATGTGTTTGCTTGCCTCCTTCGTATCTCATCCACTCAGACTTTGCCATCTGATAGCATTTCAGATTCTTCTGTGTTAGTTTCTCACACTACCTCTCGAGGAGGACGGAGTGGTAACCGAGGTAGAGGCCAACGTCCTCATTGCACCTATTGCAATAAACTTGGCCACACTCGCGATCGTTGCTATCAGTTACATGGACGGCCTCCTCACACTGCCCATGTGGCCCAGTCCTCTGATTCTCAGCTGCCTCAGCCTCCGAGCTCCTCCACATCTTAGGCATCTCAGGCATCTCAGGCTTCTGTTGCCTCTGCTGCCCAGCCTGGTAATGCTTCTGCCTGCCTTACCCACACATCTTCTCTTGGACCCTGGATTCTAGATTCTGGAGCTTCTGATCACCTATCTGGTAATAAGGATATTTTCTCCTCTATTACTACTACCTCTGCTTTACCTATTGTTACCTTAGCTAATGGTTCTCAAACTGTAGCTAAAGGTATTGGTTTGACCCTTCCTCTGCCTTCTCTACCTCTCACTTCTGTCCTTTATACTCCTGAATGTCCTTTTAATCTTATTTCCATCAGCAAAATCACTCGTACTCTTAATTGCTCTATTACCTTTTTTGATAAATTTGTGACCTTGCAGGACCAGAGTACGGGGAAGACGATTGGCATAGGACGTGAGTCTCAAGGCCTCTATCACCTCACCTCGGATTCATCTCCTGCAGTTTGCATTTCCATTGATGCTCCTCTCCTCATTCACAGTCGTTTGGGTCACCCTAGTCTTTCCAAGTTCCAGAAGATGGTCCCTCGTTTTTCCACTTTGTCGTCACTTTCGTGTGAGTCATGTCAGCTTGGGAAACATACTCGTGTCTCGTTCCCAAAGCGTTTGAATGATCGGGCAAAGTCTCCTTTTGAGCTTGTCCACACTGATGTTTGAGGTCCTTATCGGACTGCGTCTACTTTAGGATTTCAGTATTTTGTCACTTTCATTGATGACTATTCTTGATGTGCTTGGTTATTTTTAATGAAAAATCGAGCTAAGATATCCTCTATTTTCCAGAAATTTTATGCTGAAATCCAGACCCAGTTCAATATTTATATTCGTGTGTTACGCAATGATAATGCCCGGGAATATTTTTCAGCCCCATTTACTTCATTTATGTCTCATCATAGGATTCTTCATCAGTCTTCTTGTGCTCATACTCCTCAACAAAATGGGGTAGCTGAACGCAAGAATCGACATCTTGTTGAGATAGCTCGTACTATCCTCCTCCATAGTAATGTTCCTTTTCGTTTTTGGGGGGACGCTGTTCTTACCGCTTGTTATTTGATTAATCGTATGCCCTCCTCTGTTTTACATGATCAGATTCCTCATTTCCTTCTCTTCCCTGACCAACCACTTTATTTCCTTACTCCTCGTGTCTTTGGTTGTACTTGCTTTGTTCATATTCTCACTCCTGGACAGGACAAGCTTTCCGCCAAAGCCATGAAGTGCCTCTTCTTGGGATATTCCAGACTTCAGAAGGGTTATCGTTGTTATTCCCTTGAGACTCATCGATACTTTCTCTCCGCTGATATCACTTTCTTTGAGGACTCACCATTCTTTTCCACCACTTCTGAGTCTCTTCCTGTTTCTGACGTCTTGCCCCTTCCCATTGTCTCCCAATCTGATGTTGTGCCTCCTTGACCACTTCAGGTTTATCATCGTCGCCCTCGTGTCGCTGCTCCTCTCCCTTTTGCTGAGGCACTTGTTGACTCACTTCCTATCCCTTCGGCTTCTCTTGCCCCGGCTCTGCCTTCTCCTGATGATTTACTCATTGCTATTCGGAAAGGTACTCGCTCTACTCGTAATCCTCATCCTATTTACAATTTTTTGAGTTATCATCGATTATCTTCATCTTATTCTGCTTTTGTTTCTGCTATATCCTCTGTTTCTCTTCCAAAGAGCACCCATGAAGCTCTTTCCCATCCAGGCTGGCAACAGGCAATGGTGGATGAAATGGCTGCTCTGCACTCTAATGGCACTTGGGATCTTGTTGTTTTACCCTCTGGTAAATCTACAGTTGGCTGCTGTTGGGTCTATGCAGTTAAGGTTGGTCCTGATAGTCAGGTTGATCGCCTTAAGGCCCGCTTAGTTGCTAAAGGCTATACTCAGGTTTATGGTTCTAATTATGGTGACACATTCTCCCCTGTTGCCAAGATTGCTTCTGTCCGCTTGCTTCTCTCCATGGCTGCTATGTGTTCTTGGCCTCTTTATCAGTTGGATATTAAAAATGTCTTCCTTCATGGTGATCTTGCCGAGGAAGTTTATATGGAGCAATCTCCTGGTTTTGTTGCTCAGGGGGAGTCTGGTTTAGTGTGCAGGTTACGCCGTTCTCTATATGGCTTGAAACAATCTCCTCGAGCATGGTTTGACCGTTTTAGTTCTGTTGTTCAAGAGTTTGGCATGCTTCGTAGTACAGCAGACCATTCAGTTTTCTATCATCATAACTCCTTGGGGCAGTGTATTTATCTGGTTGTTTATGTGGACGACATCGTCATTACAGACAGTGATCAGGATGGTATTCAGAAACTAAAGCAACATCTTTTTACCCACTTTCAGACCAAAGACTTGGGGAAACTCAAGTATTTCTTGGGAATTGAGATAGCTCAATCCAATTCCGGTGTGGTCCTTTCCCAAAGGAAGTATGCTTTAGACATCCTGGAAGAAACTGGTATGTTAGACTGTAAACCGATAGACACACCTATGGATCCAAATGTCAAACTTGTACCAGGACAGGGGGAGCCTTTAGGAGAGACCCTGAGAGATATCGACGGCTCGTAGGTAAATTGAACTATCTCACCATTACTCGTCCAGACATTTCTTTTCCTGTGAGTGTTGTTAGTCAATTCCTACAGTCACCATGTGATAGCCATTGGGATGCCGTAATCCGCATTCTTCGATATATCAAAAGTACACCAGGCCAAGTTGTGTTGTACGAGAACAGAGGTCATACTCAAGTTGTTGGTTACACAGATGCAGATTGGGCTGGCTCACCCACAGATAGACGTTCCACTTCAGGGTACTGTGTTTTTATTGGAGGTAATCTAATATCTTGGAAGAGTAAGAAACAAGATGTAGTGGCCAGATCTAGTGCTGAAGCTGAGTATCGAGCTATGACTTTGGCAACATGTGAACTCATATTTTCTTGATAAACCAGATCTAGTTCTAATTTTTGATAAACCACTCCCTTTATTGAAATACAGTCATCATCAAATTTATTTTCTAACTCTTCATTTTGGTATCGGTTTGATTCTAGAAAACTGATAATTGCCTTTTTCGTTGTCTTTTCCATGTTTTCTTGCACATCCAAGTCCTCCTCATGCATCTCCAACCTCTCTACCTTGCTTCCATCATCCTTGGATCTTTGGATTGCCTTGATACTTGCATTTTCATATATTTTACTCTCTTTTTGTTGCATGCTTTACTAGAAAAAGATATTATTCCTCAAATGGAGGCTTAATATCACTTGCCTAACAGCTGCCAAAAGCAGAAGCTTCCATGTTGATGGGCTCTTATTGTCTCCTTTCTGAAGGGAAAATCAGAGAAGAAAAACTCCTTGGGCAGTCACTAACCGTTGTGACTTCCCTTTCCCTTACACCATTTCTTTGTGAATGCACTTTGGTATGCTACTTCTGTTAGCAACCAGCTTCGGATTCTCCCAGTGGCTCAAGAACAGGAGTGGGGAGCAAGGCCTGCACTAAAGCTAGAAGGCATACAATGAAGTGGAATGGAGATTATTGAGGAAGATGAGGGCTAAGCTTGGTTTTGCATATTGGTGGACCAACATGATCATGAAATGTGTTCAAACGGTTTCATATTCTTGATGCTGAGAATCCCTGTAGATTTACCCACTAGAGGCTTAGGCCACGTAAACCTAGGACCAGAGAAAGCTAGAATGGAGGGGGAACACCCAGTTTGCTGGTACATAATCCAAGTTAAAATGAAATGATTGGCACTCAAAAGCTATATGAAATCTTTGTTTTAAGAGAAGCAAACTCTTGTTCTAAGTGCTAGTCAAGCTTCTTAATATCAAGTATCTTCCTATTTGGTGTCCTTTTGTAGGAATTTCCTTACTGTCTTTCATAAAAGTTCTAGGTCTAATGTAAAAGATGTTATGATGGAATTGGTTTATCACATTTTATATCAAGTCTGAGTCAACTGAGACATGTACTCTTGCTTGATCTTTGTATCAAGCTAGGCATGATCCTCTTGCTTGAGGGAGAGTGTCATGCTTCATGCTTTGTGGTGTTAATGTAGACATTTTAGTTCCAACCTAAATCTAATTGTAGTTATTTTAGACTCTTGAACTATCCACTTCTTTATAAATGGTTTACGTTCAGGGTACAATTAGCAATTGATGTTTGTCCATTTTTTTGTTGCTTGGTTTTATATTTTCTGTTATCTCCTCTTTTTATTAGGCATTGCTCGTCTAAAATAACTAGATCTAAATGTTTATTGCAGACATCAGCCTCGCTATTCTCGCCTTGCTGATTGGGAAGGCATTAAAAAGGTTCTCCTCCCTTCAATTGGATCATCTTCTGTATGTTTAGCATTTAGGAAGATGGTTAAATATATTAACTTGATAGGAAAAATAACACAAGATGCTACTGAACTATCATTTAATGAATTAACATTGAAAAATTTAATGAACAATTTCCTCTAATATCCAGACCATTGATCACAAATAACTGTAATTCTTCAACTCCTCATAAGATAGCTAAAAGTTCTATATTTAGATTCTTTCTTGATACTCAAACATCCCTTGATTTGCATGCATCTCATAAAAAAGGACATCTGAGCTATCATGTTGATAGCCAACAAATGCAGAACAGAGTGACCCTTTTCAACTGATTGTTGCTGCACTGTGTCTTTCTGGGACTTTCCCATGCATATATAATGCTCCTTTTACTGTATTGTGGATCTATGCTCCAATTTTTTGGTTGCATTTCCACCACATCTATTACAATTATTTTTAAGGAAGAAAGCAAGCCTATCATTCTTTTAAAAGTCAATATGAGTTCCTTCCACTCCCTTTTAACCTATAGAATAGAAGAGTTAGCGCTATTACTATTCTTTGTTTTCAGGGAAAAAAACCCAGTAATCTGTACAGTTTAATACAGAAGTTAGTGATGCTATCAATGTGTTGGTTCTTTTAGATTAACAATGGTTCAGGTCATTGATTTCACCCTCTCTCTGTGGTTCTTGTCTTTCAGGTCATTCATGTCTGATACCATTTGATAGTTAAACTGCTGGGTTCAAGATTTTATCAAAATTGGAGTATACTAATACCCACCAAAATGTTTTAGATTGAAGATTTTCTGGGATTCCATCAGAATCCTTTATACCGTGTTTTTGTAAGCAGATCAACTGAAAGGTACCAAAAGGGGTACAATGGCTACATTCCAAGAAAAATTCTCAAAGATTGAGCCAGAGATTCCCATCTCAGTGCAACATAATAATGAGATTTAAGTTAATATATTTTGATAAATTTACAAAAAAAAAAAAAAAAAATGATGTATTGAACCACACATGAGGCAGGGTATTAAGGATATTATTAGCCAAAATGTTAGACAGCTTGATATATGTTTTTGATCCATTTCCTCATAACTTAAGGTTTTGAACCAAATTGGTAGTCTAATAGATACAATCAATACACATCCTAATAATAACCCTTAATAAGAAGATTTATTTTGACGAGTGCACCACTTGCCTCTCTAACTAAACAGAGTCTCTGGAAGTTAAGAATGTTATGGAAGACCCTGGCAGCCAGTATAGTGCTATTCTCAATTATGTAAAACTTGCTTGTTTTCTGCTTTATAATTTTACAATAAAAGAATGCAGCTTTTTAATGTTGTCATGTAGGCTGCTATGGTTTGTTTATTCAAAACAGGTTTTACTTTTAGCTGCACATATATATATATATTCATTATTTGATTACAATCACAGGGGAATTTTTGAATTTACATCTATTGCCTCAAATGTAAAATAAAATTGACTATAATAACTACTTGATTCTTATACCACTTCCTTCAAACTAATCTTGTCTGTTTGATTATTCCCTTGTGCTTCAAAAGTCACGTTCCATTCGGGATTTTGACACCTATGCCACCTGTCTTGTTGGGAAATTTGAGGTATTAACATTTGAATCTTTTCTATTTGTTTTTTAATTGATGCCTTTTGCTATCAATTACTGAAATTAACCCTTGTTTTCTAAAGACTGCGGATACATACTATAGACGTTGTAGTAGTGCTAGTTTTGTTGGAAATGTGGCAGTGCCACTACTCTGCGTCAGTGCTTTGGATGATCCAGTCTGCACTAGGGAAGCCATTCCTTGGGATGAATGCAGGTGGAGCTGCTCTTCTCATGTCATATAACATATGCTTTATCTTGATAATTTCTTCTTTTGTCTTATTATTTTTTGACTCCTGAACTGACATATCTTCTATCATAGGGCAAATAAAAATGTTATCCTAGCTACCCCACAGCATGGAGGACATCTGGCATTTTTTGAAGGAATAGCTGCGACGAGCCTGTGGTAGTTTATGCCTAGATATCTCAGGATCTTACACTTTTTCTGTTCAGCATTTTAAATGTTTTAGTTGTGGTTTTTAAAGCTCACTAGAATTGATCCTTAGGGGGTATTTATTAATTTCCCAAGTCTGTTAGGAATCACTGTGGCAATTTGTGAAGCTGATAGCATTTCTAGCCTCATATTTTTCTATTTTTATTTTGGTCATTGTTATCACTATCATAAGCTACAAGAAACATTGACATTTTTATGTGAATGTTGTCACTTACATTTCCATATGGCTGTTGCTGCCACTGACATTCTCACTTCTAGCAACAAGTTGGCTGACCTTTTTGTGAAACTAATAAATATGGGTGGGTTTTCACTTTTCTTTTCTTTGCAGGTGGGTAAGGGCTGTTGATGAATTTCTGAGCGTTCTACACTTAAGCCCATTTATGCATAAACAAAAGAAGGTGCAGATCATGTTGTGATTAGCTATAGATTGCTTATGCATTAGTGCCATTCTTCACTTTTTGTATTAATAGGAAAATAGATATAGGTTGTAGAACTAAAAGTGTTTTCTACCTTGAATTGGCTGAAGTTATTTAGTTCAAGAATTAAAAAGAATTTGCTCTACCTTCTCCCACTTGATGCATTTTATAGGTCATTTGCTCAAGTTCATACTGTCTGTTACTATGTTTTGCAGATACTGAATTCTGGCCCACATTCTTCATTGGAATCTGCAATTGATCAGGGCCCTTATGTGAATTTTGCAGAAGATGGAATGGTGGCTGCTATGGGCAATGAGCAAACAAGCACTGTTGTAGGACCCTTGTCCGAAGGACAGAATATTCATGATAAATCAAGTGATAATGAAATGGCTTCAGACAGTGAACAAGATGAGCGCATGACAACAGAAAATTCTGCTCTTGCACCCAACACTGCCCAAACTTCCAAACTAGCAGCCAAACCTAGTTCTATCAGAAAATGCTTAGAGAAGCTTTCTCAGCACAATAGAATATCAATGTGGTTGATGGGTTACATTGCTATCACTACAAGTTGGCCTTTGGTAGGCCCAGCTCTTCAATTTGTCTTCAAAAACAAGTTCAAAAGTGTCTTACCTGCAGCATTACATGGAAGATAGAAGCCCATGGCAGTGGGTAAACCACAGCCATGTTCAATACTTGTAATTTATTTCGTTCTTTCTAAGTTTGAATTTTGGTGTTGGCACCTGATGCATTGATGTGCTGACACTATTTATGAACTTAGATCCCATGGGAAGGGCTAAAGCCTTAGGGTGATGAATAGCTGAAGATCTACATCTAAAGCTAACTTTTCTGGGGTGATCCATCAATACGTTTCTTTAATGATACATAGCTA
Organism: Vitis riparia; assembly: GCF_004353265.1. NCBI lineage: Eukaryota > Viridiplantae > Streptophyta > Magnoliopsida > Vitales > Vitaceae > Vitis > Vitis riparia. Next base: position 15,367,501 of record NC_048448.1, read on the forward strand.
TCGTTTGCAAGAACCCCTTGACTAAGAAGAAACATAGATTTGAATTAGTTTTTTGATACATGTAACAAGTGCTCTAATTGCTTAGCAAAGAAGCTCTAATTCTTGGCTTGAGTTTTATAAATCAGGTGCTAGAATAGTAGAATTCTATTCCATTTGTCAGATTCCTGTCTTTAAGTTGATTCTGTTAGTTTTCTGAGGGAATCTCACTGTTCCATGATTTACTGGTCAGTTAGCTTGATGTTGCTGATCCTACTTCAAACTGGATTCAATGTAGGAACAAAAGAAGGAATTTGTTAGATTGATGCTGTAGGCATTATCAGGAATCCCGACTCCCATCCAGCTATCCTTTGGTTATCGAGCAGTGATTCAACTGTGTTGGACTTGCCTACGATAATGCCAAAAGTGAAGATATGTGCAACTTGACATGGGATAGTAGTTGATTTAGAGCCAAACCAGCCCTTGTGTAACCTAACTTGTTTATGCATATATAACCCAAGGCCTTGCTTATGACCCTTGAAAACTCCTCGGGTCATTAGGGCTCAGGATTCTATGTCTAGTGCACAAGGTAGTGATACTCGCCAATTATCCCTCTTGCCTTAGGTATATCCATACAAATTAAATGTAGACATTCTCTATTATCCTAAAAGATTGTCCCTTTGGTAGATGTGTTTGGGATCAAATTCTCCACCCATCAAGATCTCATCAAATCCAAAGATTTGATGATCCTTTTGGGCAATTGGAGGCATATGAATTTCAATAATGAATCCAATCTCCTCAACCACTCCTTTGAAGAGGGCTATGACTTTTGGGCAGTTACAAAAATGAACATGATTGAGAAATGATCAGACTTGAACACTAGTTTGTGTCCCATAGCCTTGAACCAATATTAGATTTTGATGCTATTTGTTGGTCCAAATCACACACTCTTGCCTAAAATCAATGCCTTAATGTTTCTCAATCTATTCCCAGATTCATTTACATTCAAACTTCACCCATATGTCGGCCAAGTCCAAAATTTACCTCACAAATACATGGAATTTAGAAAAGCATAGACGTGACCCACCATGCTAGAAAATAAGGGCAACCTGGTGACTTCTGCCTAGGCAAGAATGAGTCACACCATATCCTTAGAAAATGACATATACTGATGAATCAGGTGCTGCCTCCAAGTGAGGACAAGCATTTTTGGTTTTGGTAAGAAAAAGACTCGTTCAACCATGCGGAATCAAAGCAAAGACAGACAAACTTCACCCCTAAATTCTACCAAACTCAGGTGGAAGCGTAGAACTTCACGATTCTATTTGCGACCACGGAATCTTTCCTTTTTTTCTAACTCCTGTTTGGGAGGAAAGAATATTAAAATAAGAAAAACAAAGTAAAGGACAATGGGGCATTGCTTTGTTTTCTCAGCCATTGTTATATAACTGTTTTATTGCTCTTTCATTTACATCTAACAACTAAAATAATGACGAATATAAATCTGATCCACTTGAGGTTTTTTAATGGCTGGTTTCATAAAACAATCCATCTTTCGAAATTTGAGTCTTAATTTATTAAAGTTTTGTTGCATTTAGATCATGGTTGCATCATGCTCAATTAAATTATAGATGTTTTAAGTAAGATGGATTAGATAATCCCAAATTAAAAAATATATAGATACTTCATGTTGATGTTTTTACCCCTATTTACTTTTTCAAAACAAAAGAAAAAAAAAGATTGGACATAGACCAAGAATATTTTTATCCCTGGTTTTTCTTCAAAAAGAAAATGACTATTTTATCCCTTTTAATCTGACAATTCATTAAAATTAAAATTGTTAATTCCTCATAATTTATGATTTTAACCATTTGATTAAAGTCCCATTTGAGAGTGCCTATGACAAAACCCTTTTATTAAGCATCACTAATATTTACATATAAATAAAAAATATATTTTTGATGTATTTTTAATAATTGGTTGCATAAAAATTAAATTTTTAGAAAAATTATTTATTAAATGCTGATTTAAGAATCACATAAAGTAATTATCAAAATTGTTAAAAGTGATTATTCTAATCGGGTCTAAATTTTTTGTAAAGAAAACATATTCAATTATTATGTGGAAAGTGAATGAGTTGATTTGGTCCAGTTCCGTAAATTAAGTTAATTCATACCATTTCTTGATTTTGACTAAAGCAAATATTTTTCCTCCTCCTTAGTCGTAGTCAGTGATCATCACCATCCAGTGAATTCTTTTGAGAGAATTTCCTAGAAATAACGTAAAATTTGTGAACAGAAACGGCCGGAAGGAAGCAAAATTCAAATGTAGTTTAATTATGAAATTCATGGAATCTATTAGCTGAACCGAACAACTTATTGGCTAATGACTTTGACACCTTCACATTTAAACTACTTTCTCAACTGCCTATGGCGTCTCTTCCTCCACTTTAACCCAAAACTCCGTGTTTAACTTCCACCTTCCAAGGGGCCTTTCAAATGTCTGAGGAGTTAAAAGAAGGAAAGCTATGGACCCAATTCAGTCAAAGATTACATAGTCATCATGGATAGATTGCATAATTGCGATATCTTTAGGCTATGTTTGGTTCTCGAAAAATATTAAGAAAAGAAAAAAAATGTAAAGGAAAATGATTTTTTCATATTTGGTTGTCCGATGAAAAATATAATTAAAATTAATTAAAAACTTATATATTTTTAAATTATTTAATTTTCATATTAATGAGTTAAAATAAATCAAATGAGTTTGAAGTAACAAAAAAAAAAAAAAAAAATTATTGACTTTTAATCTAGTTTTGATTTTTTTTAACTTTTTCTTCCTTCTACTTTTCCTTTGTATTTTCTTTTCCTTACATTTTCCCTTAAATTTTCTAAGAACCAAATATAGCCTTAAAGTATGTTTAGATTTGAAGAGTCAATGAAAAGAAGGACAAGAAAAATATATTTTCATGAAATTGAAACTTGAGAAAATAATTTTCTTAAGAAAATTATTATTTTTTTTTTAATATTAATTTTCTTTTTTCAATACTTGTAAGGAACCAAACATAACAATTCTTTGCATTATTTCATAACCATTGAAAACAAGAAGGGAAAATGAACATATTCATGATCATTTCCATTATAATAAGTTTGATACCGATCAAATTTACAAAAGATATCAAAACTGATCATGTTCCTCAATAATCAAACCTCCCTAGTTTTACATCAATCTAAATTTCAGGCTTCTGATATCCCAATGTCGGATCAATGCACATGCATCTGTAGGACATATGGGGTATAGAAGAACAACTGTACTTTGATAGGATATGTGAGAAGTCGCCATATGTCGATCTTGTAGTCTACAATGGTATCATCACTTTGCCTACAGCTTAATAAACTAACGAACGATACCTTCACTGCTAATCAAAATAAAAAATGGCCAAGTGTAGAGTAATAATTAATGCATGTCCTCCTTGAACAAGACATTGAAAATATGAGAAATCAACATCAATATCTATGTCTTATGTGAGTTTTTACGGCAGATGCTGGCCTTGTTTGGACTGTCTATGATTTACCAATTTATTCCTTCCGCTAGATTCGATGTCCTTGCGCCGGAAAATACATTTTTTTTGGAGTCATGTTTGGTTAGATTTGAACACAGCCAGGAACAAGAAACATGGCCAAGAAAGGAAGAGTAGGTGGATATTTGAATATGGATAAACTCGTCTCAAACACGAGAGGAAACAGCTGGGAAGTTCTTTAAAGTGGTATGCAATGTATCGTGACTCCCTTTCAGGTAATATATCTACGCATACAAAGAATAAGTTCCATTTTACTGTGGAAGTTGGACTTTGTTAGAATAACTAGGAAGGAACAAGGAAAGAGTGAAAACAATGTTGAGTTAACTGTTGGTTGACTTGTGAATTTCTTGGATACTAGCTTTTTGTATACATGTTTGATGGACACATCTTTTTCTTAAACCGCGCGCCACTTTGTTTTTCTTAATTAGTGTTGAGAATTATTGAATGCTAGTTAATTTAATATTATGCATTTTTTGCCTCCCATGTAATGGCTAAGTATTTAATTTAACATGTATTTTTTTGCTATTTATGTAATGGTCTAAGAAGTATTTTTTACTACCAGATAATTTAAGAATTAATTAGTTAAAAATGATGAAATAATCCTTATATTTTTAAATTTAACTTTTTTTATATTTTTGTTTGAAGAGTAATTCATTTATGACATAAATGTTATTGATTATTTCAAGTATTTATATGGACGTTTTAAAAGAAAAAATTATTTTTATAAGAAAAGAATAGGGACATTTTAGTCAAAATGTGGTTAAAAAATGATGAAGGGTTAGATTTCTAAAATTGAGTTTTTAATAGCCCTTTCAATCAAATAACCCATAATTTAATATGAGATTAGAGTTATTTGAATATGCTTAACTGACTCATATATATTTTTTCTTCTTTGAATTACTTTTGGTTTTTCCTTAATTAATTGATCCTAGCTTCCAAAACCTCTTTAGAGTTTGACGGATTCAAAGGTTATCATTTATATTATTCCCCATTTTGTAGAAACCCACATATATACTACATTTGGTGTGTACAGGATTTGAGTATTAGGTGTTTAACTATTTTATTAGATCGTTACCTAATGACTTAAAGTTTTTAATTGTTAGTTTAACAAAAATAATTTGGGAAAAGAATCAATTTCAAAATGTATACTATTTCCCATTAATTAATTCTTAAGCTAAATGCATGTGGAAAAATGAGCTTGTAGTGTAACGATCCTTTTCCACTCTCATAGATATTATTTGTTAGCTTTGGACCCAAAATACCCTTATATCTAGGTTTAAAATATGTTTACAAAGTTAAGAATAACTTATAAATATCTAGATATTTTTTTTACTATCTAAAGTGAAATATTATAATCACATTTCGATGTAGATATGACGTCCTTGTCACATCCCATGGAATTGTGAGACCAAACAATTATATATTCTTTGTAGGATCAAACAAACTAATAGATCGAGATCGAAGATTGATTTTGATATCATTTGTAATAATATGCTACCAACCATATAGATATTGTCTATTTTTAACTTAAAGAGTCTTTAGAATTTTAAAACGCATCTATAATATTAACAAAGAGTTCATACAAATATAGTATAAAAAATGTTTTTCCTTATATGATATGAGATATCACAATATAATTACATTATAATATTTTGAAGCATACAATATCTACACAATTAAAAGTTACTGTTACAAATGGTATCGAAGTTGATCATCAACCATGATATGAACCTTTGTTTGACCCTCACGTGTAAAGGATGCATGTTTATTTAACCTTATAATCTTATAAGACACAATAAGGTCATTGCATTTACATGGGAGATGATTGCGATAACTTATATTAGATATGAGAAAAAGTTGTCTTATAGATACATTTTAAAGTCCATTGTAAAGAGATGTTAACTTGGATCATTCATCAATAATATGATTTATAATTAATCAAAATGACTAGTTAATCACTACACTAACTATAAATACTAATCAATATGCGACACAAAATGACTAAAATGCCCTCTAGTTGAAAGGGCTGTGTACTTGCCGCCTAAGAATTCCTTAAAATAATGGGCAATCCATAGATTGGAACAAAAGTTCAATATGCATACATAATTGGACACGTCCCAAATGAGGCATGCACTTTGATATACAATTGCAATTGCAACCCCAGAAAAACATAGAAAAGAAGAATAATACATGGGATGATAAGCTAAGTATAAAGAAAGGTATTTGGTGGGGTTTCTAGAAAGAAAATGCGAGGACAAGTCTCCAGGGACGGTAGGTTGGATTCCACATTTTTTCCGCTGTTTTTTGTCGACTTCAGATGGCATCTTTTGAGCCTTCCGAACCACCGAAGGACCCAAAACCGGACCCTTTCATGGCCCTTCAAAACGGCTATAAAGAATGGAAAAAAAGGAAAATGGAACTCTTCCTTGACCTAAAGACACTGATTCATAGGGAACATAAAGATACCCTTTTTATCTCTACTTCTCATGTTGAGGAATAAAAACAAAAACTAGAGATCTCTGTTGACATCTATTGTGTTTGGTTTTATTCTCATGTTATGACACAAGGGAATTTTTATGGGTTATTCCCATTCCACTTCTTTTGCTTAAAGCTCAACCATTATCTTTGTTTCTCACCTTCTACACCTTCTGCGTATCTCTACCTCAAATGGAAGATATCGATGACGAGGGGCTTTTGGATCTTAGCCTTGCGATTGTTACAGATTCCGGGGTGGAGAGGAAGAGGAAGAGGAAGAGGAGGGAGGTTTTGGACAGCTTGAGTTCGTATGAAGGCTGTGAAGGGTTGATATTCAAGCTCCTTCAGATGAGAGAGCAAATGTTAAAACTCGACCACAAAAGAAAAGGGGTGGTTGAAGATGGAAAAGGCCTTCATTTGATCCATTTGTTGCTTATAACAGCCACTGCAGTCGATGAAAACAACGTGAGCGTGGCTGCGGAGAACCTAAGGGAGCTGTACCAAAGCGTGTGCTTGAACGGCGACTCTGTGCAACGCGTGGTGGCCTATTTCGCAGATGGGTTGGCAGCAAAGCTTCTCACCCGGAAATCCCCCTTCTATGACATGATCATGAAGGAACCGACGCCTGAGGAAGAGTTCTTAGCACACACCGATCTCTACCGCGTGTCTCCATACTACCAATTCGCTCATTTCACAGCAAATCAGGCTATAATCGAAGCATTTGAGGAGGAGGAAGAGAACAACAATCGGGCATTACATGTAGTCGATTTTGATGTCTCATATGGCTTCCAGTGGCCTTCCCTTATACAATCCCTTGCTGAAAAGGCAACCAGTGGAAATCGAATCTCCCTCCGGATAACAGGATTCGGAAGAAGCTTGGACGAGCTACAAGAAACCGAGACTAGGCTGATAAGCTTCTCAAAGGCTTTTCGGAACCTAGTATTTGAGTTCCAAGGGCTATTAAGAGGCTCCAAACTCACTAACCTGAGGAAAAAGAAGAATGAAACAGTTGCCGCAAACTTAGTTTTTCATCTCAACACCTTGACTAGTTTTTTGAAGATTTCAGAAACTTTGAAATCAGTACATTCACTTAACCCCTCCATTGTAATCTTGGTGGAACAAGAAGGAAGCAGAAGCCCCCAAAGCTTCTTATCGAGATTCATGGAGTCTTTGCATTATTTTGCAGCCATGTTTGATTCATTGGATGACTGCCTCCCACTGGAGAGTCCCGAGAGGTTGAGCATCGAGAAGAACCATCTGGGAAAAGAGATCAAAAGCATGTTGAACTACGACAAGGATGATACCAACTGTCCAAGATATGAGAAGATGGAGACGTGGAAGGGAAGGATGGAGAGCCATGGATTTACAGGGATCAAATTGAGCTCAAAGTCCATGATACAGGCCAAACTTCTTCTGAAAATCAGGAGCCATTACTGTCCTCTTCAATTTGATGGAGAGAGTGGTGGGTTTAGAGTTTTTGAAAGAGATGATGAAAGGGCTATTTCTCTTGGGTGGCAAGATAGGTGTCTGATAACGGCCTCTGCATGGCATTGTATATGATAGATGATGCTCGATCTTCTTCTAACACATTCATCATTTTTGCTATATATTTTCTCCATAGCAACTGTTTTATCATATTCAAATAATGAATCTCACAATTAGAGAATTGAAATGCAAATACTTTTGGTTTCTGCTAGTGATCTTGAGTGAAAATGGCATTTATGGCTAATGAAACACAATAGTTTGAAGTCAAAGGAAAAAAAGAAAAAAAGAAAAAAAGAATCTGCTAATTGTAAGATTTGTCTGTAAGGCTTCAGAATCAAGGATTTATTGCAGTCAATTTTTTATATAGTAAATTAATCATCATGGTTATTTTGGCTTTAACATCAATCCTAACTTGGTGATCGATAAGCATGTACTCTATTCTTAGTTTCATATACGTCTTTGCCATAAGCAAAAACAATATGCTTTAGTTATTGGACATTTTCAGAGATGCGTCTGCTGTCTTGCCCATGAATTAGATGAGTATTGGAGTGCAATACCATTTTAATATAACTTGTGTCTTGTACCTTTTGAAAGGAAAAGAATGGAAAAGAAAACCCAACAGGATTGGAAGTGCTTCGGTGGTTTCTCCTACATTGTAAAGTTACTTGTGCTTGTGGTCTATTAACTTTTCCTTTTTATCCTTCAACGATTTTTTCCTTTTGTCCTTTTGTTTGATAACCATATTCGCTAGGGTACGAGTGCTGTTTTACTATTATACTGTGATATATTTAGTTTTTGAAGGATAACAAAGAAGGATTATATTTATGTTCAAATGTCAACACCATTCTTGGACTCCAACCTTGTTTAGGTTGAGTATTTTGATATTGTTTAAAATTTTTTTGATCATAAAACACTTGAAAAAGAAAATTTAAAAGGTCAAAAGAAATCCAAAATCTCTAATATGGTTCAACATGAAAATGAAAAAAGCCCTCACCATAAAAATAACAAAAGAAATTATTGTCATGACAATTATTTTAAAACATATACAATTTCCAATTCTTATTTATTTATTTATTTTTATTTTTTTTAAGGGAGAAAAAAGCTTAAAATTCTTCATTTTTTATAGGAGAAATATTAAATAAATTTGAATTGATATGTAGTTGAAGGAAAAACCATTGTCTCAAAATACATGTTTTTGTTGGAAAAATAATTGAAACTCTAGAGTTTTTAAGGTCATTCAAATTAATATTTGGCAAAGCAGATTCTACTCTAATTTTTAAATAAATTTCTGTTTAGATAAAATTATCCTCTTTTTTTTTGGGTCTTTTTAAATATTTCAATTGCTTTAATATATCTATTTAAAGTACAATAGTGTGTAGGAAATATTTGGAGTTGTCCATTCCACCTTTAGGGTATAGACAAACCTTCTTAGGGTTCTAGATCTTAGTAATGAAAGCCAACAAACATCTAAAACTTTAGATTTAGAAAGTTAGTGTTTTACTTTAGATCTTGATGTTCCCATACTAATTCCTGTTGGTGAAAATATGACGATGCATGGTAGATCTCAAAACATAATAACCTTCCCTCTAATGACTTCTTTTGGATCCTAAGATGCGAGATGTGGAATCCTCTTAAAGGGTTGGTGGCTAGAGTTCTTTCTCTATCTGAAGATTGAAAGATAAGAGAGGCAAAAATGTGAGGCCCTGACCCTTAAAAGGGGTTGATATAGGCTTCCTATGAGCTTAAGTGATTTGGGCCCATCTTGGACTTGGGTCACTTAAACTAGCCCACTTGGGTCCTAATTGATTAATTAGTCCTATTGGGTTTGAATTAATTAATTAGTTTAATCTAGAGAGACCATTCACAAGTTTCTATTCAATCTTATACATTTACTAAAATGCCCTTATGCATACAAGTGAACAAAGAATACAATTAACCCTTATAAACCATGTCATCATGGAAAATAAGCTTGAGCAGGGACTATTAACACCCATAGGAAAATCTTATCTCCCTTAGAATCCAATTATAAAGTTCACTCAATATCTCACTATAGAGAGTCAACTACACTTTAGTATCCCATGCATATTAAAATGAGATAATAGAATTTGGGTCCGTAGTCTAATATCTACTATATATAGACTCCTTATGAATAAGTGTTGATAATCTAATGTAGTGAATGTGTAAGGAAAATCAAATCTCTCTATTCCTTATACCCAAACCAGGTTAGGTACAATAAAAACTTTTCTTGGTCATTAGATCCTAGCAATGGAAGCAAGTAATGAGCTTTTCAATAAAATGATCTAAATTAAGTGCTATAGAATACAATACCTCAAATTTGGACGCTCCTAAACCTATTCCATTCAATGTAGAATCGAATCGTAGTGGTAGGAAGTTTCATATATCCACGATCTTCCACTAGGATGACTCAACCTTGCACTTGGTAGTCAACTGATAGGAAGGTTAGGAAGGGTGAAGGCTAGGTCTCTCTTTTCTTTTTGGATGGTGGAAGACGACTAACTAGAAAACCCTAACCCCTAAGGGGGTATTTATAAAGTTCCCTATTTGGGCTTAAGTGACTTATGTTAGCATCTTAAATCTAAGCAATGGAAATAATACTAATTTGATAAAAAATTGATGTTTAGGGTTAAAGTGCTAACCTTTAGGTTTGAATGTTCCCAAACCTTAAATCCAAGTGTTGATGAATCAAATCGATGTTATTGGAAGTCTCGTAGACCCATGATCTTTTGCTGATGATTGAACTCATTTTTTAACACATAAATGGAGAGGAGTTTGAGAAGGTGGAGGCTATGACTCTTTCTTCTCTCTAGATAAGGGAAGACAAAAGTAATGTAAATTCTAACCCCTAGGGGCTATTAATAGGGTTCCTAACTAGACTTAAGTGATTTGAGCCCACATGGGCTTGGGTCCTACAATTTAGCCTAAATTGAGTCCTAATTGATTAATTAACCCCACATGGCCATCTAATTAATCAATTAACTCAATCCAGAGATGCTGTTTACTAACCCATATGAAACTTTGCATAGTTACCAAAACACCCTTATGCATATAAGTAAACAAAGAGTCAATATAACCCTCATAAACCATGCTAACAAGGTATATGAGCTTAAGTAGGGACCACTAGAAACCATGACATAGCATTGTCCCCCTTATAATTCAATTTTGAAGTTGATTTAACATCTCACTATAGAGAATCAACTACACTATTACCTTATGTAAATGATAACGAGACACAAAGTGCTAGGGTCTGTGACTTGCTATCCATTATGTTTAGTCTCCCCATGAACTGGTGTCCTTAGTTTAGCATGGAGAAAGCTATTAACCTTTTAAGACTACCTTTTCTATTCTTGAGTTATAGATTCTTCTATTATGTGTTCAACTAACATGTCTTAGTTCTCAAAAAGCCTATGTCAAATTTCACTTAAGGAACTATTATGACCATAGTTTACATGAACATACCTCCTTAGGATCACCCAATGGGACACTTTGTCTCAATCCCATAAGATATCATGGTGCCTCTATTGAGAATACCTATTGCTACCAACTTCTATCAATAATGATTCAATCTATAGGGAATATATGATTAACTTATGATCTCATCCATAAGTTAAAACCACTACTAACTTTAGCATAAGCTTAGTATTCTCTCAATATTGAGAGACAACACAAGGAAGTAGCTTGGTGAAGTCATGACTACTTCATAGCCTTAAGTCATGACTCACTATAAGCCTTATCCAATGTGTAACCAAACATACTAGTGCACTCACCATGGGAAACCCATCTCGATGGTCATGATTAGCCATCCCTCCAAATAGGAGGAACATGTAGGGAAATCCAAATTTCTCCATTCCTTAGCTCTAGATCTCATAGGGTGTATGCAAATTATCCTAGGCTTCTCTAAATCTATCAAAACGGAAACATATGACTACAAAAACCATATTAAGATAAAAATCTAGAGAAGAAAAGGCTCATACCTAGATCTAGATGTTCCAGATCAATTCCACATGGAGAAGAAGTCTGAAGGTCTCGTACACCAAAGATCTTTCGCCCAATGCCTCTAACCATAATCTTAGCACTCCATAGTGTGGGCAATGGAAAGGAGGAAGCTTTGGTTCTATCTCCCTTTGGAGTTGCAATATGACTAACTAGAAGTCATTAAGAAACCTTAACCCCTGAGGGGGTATTTATAGGGTTGCCCATTGGGCTTAAATGACTTGAGCCCATCAAGGCTTGGGTTTCTTAATCTAGCCCAAAATAGGTCCTAATTGATTAATTAACCAGACAAGACCATCTAATTAATCAATTAGTTTAATCTAGATATCTTGTTCACTATCTCCTATGCAACCTTACGTAATAAGAGTGAACTTAAAGCAAATCCAACCCTAAAAAATTGTGTCATCATGGTATATGAGCTCAGAGTAGGGACCATTGGGACCTATAGGAGTATTGGCTCCCTCAAAATCCAATTTTGAAGTTTATTCAACATTCCTCTAAAGAGTATCAAATGCACTTCAGTATCTTATGTAAATAACAATGAGACGAAGCTACTGGGAATATCCAGATTTCTTAATTTCTTGTCTCTGGATCTTGTAGGGTGAATGAAAACTATCTTAGGCTTCTCTAAATCTATTGCGATAGAAACATATGGCTATAAAAACCATATTAGAATAAAGATCTAGAGCTATAACACTCATACCTAGATCTAGATGTTCCTAGATCAATTCTTAGTGGTGAAGAACAAACTTATACACCAAAGATCTTTTGCCCCATGACTCAAACCACGATCTTGACACTCCAAAGTGTGGTCTTTAGAAGGGAGGAAGCTATGACTCTCTCTCTAGAGGTAGAAGATGACTAAGTAAAGTCATAAGGAAATCCTAACCCCATAAAGGGGTATTTATACGATTCCCTTACTAAGCTTAAGTGACTTGAGCCTACTAAGGCTTGGGTCACTTAATTTAGCCAAAACTGAGTCTTAATTGATTAATTAACAACATAGGGCCATCTAATTAATCAATTAGCCTAATTTAAACACCTTATTCACTATTCCCATAGCAACCTAGCATAATGACCAAAACACCCTTATGCACATGAATGAACCTAGAACCAATCCAATCCTCATAAACCATGTCATCATGGTATTTGAACTCAATATAGGGACCACTAAGACCCATAAGAGTACTGGCTCCCTTAGAATCCAATTCTAAAATTGACTCAACATTCAACTAAAGAGAAATAATTGTACTCTAGTACCCTATGTAAATAACAATGGGATGAAGCTCGGGTTGCTGACCTAATGTTTACTGCATGCAAACTCTCCATGAACTGGTGCTTGTAATCTAGTAAGGTAGTGTTATTCCCTATCACGATTACCTCTCAGATCCTTGAGTTATAAATCCCACTTACACACTGTCTCAATCTATGAGATATCATGGTGTCTCTATTAAGAATACCTGTTGCCATTAGCCTTTATCAATATTGACCCAATCCATAGGGATATATGACCACTTTAGGGTCTTACCTATAGGTCAAAGCCTTCTATTGATTTTGGCACAGGCTTAATATCCTCTCAAGGTTGAGAGTCCATGTAGTATAGTAGCTTGGTGAATCATGACAATTGATAGCCTTGCATCTAATTCACCGTAGGTCTTGTTTAGTGTGCATCACATACACTAGTGCACTCACCATGGGAAACCTATCCCGACAACCAAGACAAGTTATCCCTTCAATTAGGAGGTAGTGCACTGATACGTTCCCAATTGGTGTCTCAGCTGATTCATGTCCAGCTGGTGTCCCTTGATTTTGGTCCTTAAAAGGGAGTAATCAACAAAATTTATAACCTATTACACCATGTACTAAGATAGCCTTAGCTAGCATAGCATAGTGGCTCTAGGGTCGTTCACTGGGATGGGTTTTCACTTCACAATTGATATTAATTCAAAGTTGAATTGGTGCCTTTTCATTTCAAGGTTATCTTTAAAAGAAAACATAAAGATGTTTGAAAAAAGATTGGTTTTAAGCTAACCAAAAATAATAGTAACTGATTTTAATTACAAAGAAAAGTGTCTCTTGGAGTTTCAGATCACTAGGCTCAGATTCCTTGTATAAAAAGGGAGTTTCGGTCACTTGTTTCTTTTCCTCGCATTAGAGAATTAACATATAGTTAATTCTCTAACCGGTGTGGTACAGATGCTTCCCCTTAATGGGTTCAAACACTAATTCCCTCTCATTGATGCATCTTGCAATGGCTCATGCCTCTCACCTAGCATTTGCCATTCAAGGTGATCCTTAACCTTGGATTACCCGTCAAAAGCTCGCAAAAGATAACTAATGGATGTCTCCTAAGAGTCCAAAAGCTTACCAAGTGTTGGCTATTCTAGAAAATCCTACCTTTAAACCACCTCCCAAAGGCTCGCAAGAGATAAACTAGTGCATCTCAATGGACGGAAATCACTTGCCTTACCAAGTGTTGGCCCAGGTGATTTAAAGGCGTTTTAAGTTAACTAAAAGATAAAAACCATTAACGGGTCACACTTTCTCTTCATTAAAAACTAAAACAACAAAACTTCCAATTTATGCATGTGGAAACTTACCCGGATTTCTTCACTCCAAGAGACGAAGAGCCTAGCCTCTCATCCTCTGAGGAAAAATCCTCAGAGTTTGATTGGCTAGAAAGAAAACTAACGAGAAAACAAAAACAAAAATATATGAAGGAAAAACAGAGCAAGTGCTCTGTAATATATTTTTCTTACTATTACAAAAGGTTGTCTATGAGAACAAGCTCCCGAGTCTCTTTTATTGATTTTCTAAAGAAAATTACAAACTATATATAAGAGGTTATTCACCCTTTGTTCTTACTTAAAGACTAAGGAATCCTATGATAGGTGGGTTACAAGGAGAGTTTGGGGATTTAGACATCAAATATCTAAAGCAAAAAATCTCAAAATGTCGATCGCAAATATCGGGAAGCTTCAGGAGAAATTCCGTTGCACTATGCAAAATGGCTACGAAATTTTCGCAGCAAAAGGACAACATTTTCGCAGCCAAAGGCTGATTTCGCAGCCGTGCAACATTCTGCCTTCAGCTTGGAGTGATCTGCTTGCAATGGCTGTAACTCCTTCATTTCAACTCCGAATTGTTCACTGTTTGAAGCATTGGATTGTTAACTTCCTGAGCTTTGAAATGACATATAGCATGCATAAATTGGACTTCAGGACGTGCTCCAAAAGTGGCTGAAATGACTGTCATCAAGAATGCTTCATGTTAGATTTCTCTTTGCTTCCCCTCCTTGCATTCCGGATTTGCTTATGGCAAAGGACTTTAAAGCTTCAAAGCTTTGGTTCTTCATGTTTCTGAGCTTTTCATTTGCTTTTCCATGAATTCCAAAGAACTCTCCTCAATCTCGGATTGCTTTGGTGATAAAAAAGCTATCAAAACACCAAAACTTAACACAATTTGATTAGAATTGATTGCAAGGGTCCTTAACATGCCAATTGAGTTAAAAGGTAATAACTACTACTCAAAAGTGTTTAAAAGAGTTAATTACAAGCTATGAAATAGCACTTTTTGAGTTGTAATCATGCACTATAATCTTTACTGAATTGCCCAAATCCATCAACCGACTATGGACAATTTATCTACGTACAAGGAACCCATGATTTGTATCTTCTATGCAACTCTTAGTACACCTAAGTCATGTACAATGTAAGAGACATGGGCCGAATGCTCAAATAAATGTTAATACAACAAAAGGATAACAAGGGGATAGTTTTTTCTAACTTTGTTACATCATGTCTTGCTTTTAAGGGCTCAATCCTAACAAAAGCTTGGGTCTGTGACTTACTATCCATTGCATATAGACTCCCATGAACTAGTGTCCATAATCTAACATGATAGTCCTATAATCTATGGCCGAGCGTATGGAAAAATTAGAGGGATAGGTTACTCATCAGGGTGAGCAGCTACAACAACTGATTGATTATCAGTATTCCTCCAATAATACTATTGGAGAGATGATGAAGATGTTGGCGATTGGAATGGCGGTGGATATGTCTCAGTTCCCGACTATGCCAGTTTTTCCAAGTCGTCCACAACCAGAGGAGCATGCCTTTTCATAGCCAATGGAGGATGGTGGAGATGTTGGCAGTGATGAGGATGATGATGAGGAGCTACAATAAATTTTTATGTCTTATTTTCTGCTACTGTTTATTGTTTATTTTATTTAGTTTTTATTTATGTTTTATTTTACTTTAGTTTGGTTTGTATAAACTAAATCATGATTACTGATGCTAGGTAACAATCTTATTTGGTCACAAGAATTTTCTTTTTCTTTTTCTTTCAACACATTACTAAATGAGAAAGGAACGATTTTTCGATGTGCCCTAAAAATTCATCAAAAAGGGAGTTTTTCTTTTCCTTAATTTTCCTTACTTTATTTTCTTTTGTTCATTGAGGGCAATGAAAGTAATTAAGCTTGGGGGGAATGATTAATTTCTTTTGAGTTTAGCTAAGTTTAGTTAAAAATGTTTTTTTTTTTTTTTGAAACTTCTTGATTTTTGAGCATTATTTTTCGAGTTGATTTATATAGTCAATGATAATATCTTGATTGCTATGATGCATGGTTGTTGAGATGCAATTTGATATTACTTAGATTTTGAGGATAATTTGGATGTTTGTTCTGTTTGGATTTGAGATTCGATGTTGGTCTAGTATGGTGATTTTGATAACGATCTTGTTTTGCATGCTTAGAGACATTTTATTTAGACAATTATGGATGATTAGAGATCTCAAAGAATTTTAGAACTTGGCTGATTGTTACTCAAGGCAAAATCCTAGATTTTCATGTTACTTAGGAGATGATGTAGGCCATTTTTGGATCATTTGAGCTTTTCTTACCTTACCCAGAATATTTTATCCGCTAGTTACCTATTTGAGCCTTTTTATATACTGTTAGCCTTATTTTTCTTTCTTTAAGCCTATCTTCCTACCTATTTTAAGCTTAAACACTTATCCTTACCCTTGATGAGAACATTTACATGTTTGTTATCTATTTTGTTTGAGAGCAAAAATATCTTATTGAGGAAAGAATGGAAATGTGTATTGTTAACCAAGTTATAATAGAGAAATAAGTTTGGGGGTTTTGAAGAATAAAAGGAAGAGTGTGCATAAAAATAAAAATAAAAATGGCATTAGTGGTGAAATATGTGAAAAGTGTTTATGAGCATGAAAGAAAGAAAAAGTATGAAAAGTTTCAAGATGAAATGAAGTGATGTTAGTATTAAAAACTCTTGAGTCTGTTACAGTTTGTTCAATTGTGAGTGTTCTCATTCTTTGAATTTATCCTTTCCATTCTTTGTGAGCCAACACCTTAGCCTAACATTACAAGCTTATTAAAGACCTTTTGATCCGAGGTAACATGATGAATCTACATTAGTGGAGAGTAACAAGAAAGCCAAGCCTATGAGATTTGATATCATACATTACTTGTTAGAGGTCGACTTTGTCTATAATTGTTTTTATAAAATTATTTGGGTAGTAGAATTGATTGTTTGAAAGGTTGCTGATTACTACTCAAAAAGTGTTATTTTGTAGCTTGTAATTAACTCTTTTAAATACTTTTGAGTATTAGTTATTACCTTTTAACTCAATTGGCATGTTAAGGACCTTTGCAATCGTTTCTAATCAAATTGTGTTAAGTTTTGGTGTTTTTGATAGCTTTTTGATCACCAAAGCAATCCAAGATTGAGGAGAGTTCTATAGAATCCATGGCAAAGCAATTGGAAGCTCATTTACATGAAAAACCTAAGCTTTGAAGCTTTATAGTCCTTTTCCAAAAGCAAATCATGAATGCAAGGAGGGAAAGCAAAGAGAGAAATATAACATGAAGAATTCAAGAGAATAACAACTGTTGGACACATTTAGAGCACTTTCTAAAGCCCATTTCATGCATACTATATGTCGTTTCGAAGCTCGGGAAGTCAAGAATCCAACGCTTTAAACGGTACAAGAATCGGAGTTGAAATGAAGAATTTATAGCCATTGGAAGCCAATCACACCAAGCTAAAGGCCAATTTCGCAACTGCGAAATCACAAGGTGCTAGCTGCGAAATCGGCCTTTGGCTGCGAAATGGAGACTTTCAGCTTGCGAAATTTCGTAGCCCATCTTGCATGCTTGTGAAATCCACCTGAGTGCTTCCATATATTTGCGACCGACTCTTTTAGATTTTTTTCTTCAGATATTTGTTGTTTAAATCCCCATTCTCTCCTTGTAATCCACCAATCATAGGATTCCTTAGTTAATAAGTAAGAACAAAGGGTGAATAACCTCATATATATAGTTTTTAATTTTCCTTATAGAGACATCTCAGGAGCTTGTTCTCAGAGACCAACTTTTTGTATTATTTTGAAGGAAGTAATACACAGAGCCTTGCTCTGCCTTACCTACTCATTTTGATTGTATTTTTCTTACTAGCCAAACAAGCTTTGAGGATGTTTCCTCCAAGAATGAGTGGCTAGGATTTTTGTCTCGTGGAGCTAAGGAAGCTGGGTAAGGTGTTGAATGCAAAAATTGGAAGTTTTGTTGTTTTAGCTTTTAATGAAGAGAAAGTGTGACCCGTTTATGGTCTCTATGTTTTTAGTTAACTTAAAACACCTTTAAATCACCTGGGCCAACACTTGGTAAGGCAAGTGATCTCCATCCATTGAGATACACTAGTTTATTTCTTGCGAGCCTTTGGGAGGTGGTTTGAAGGTAGGATTTTCTAGAATAGCCAACACTTGGTAAGCTTTTGGACTCTAAGGAGACATCCATTAGTTATCTTTTGCGAGCTTGAGAAGGGAAATCCAAGGTTAAGGATCACCTTGAATGGCAAATGCTAGGTGAGAGGCACGAGCCATTGCAAGATGAATCAGTGAGAGGGATTTAGTGTTTGAATCCATAAAAGGGAAACATCTGTACCACACCGGTTAGAGAAATAACTATATGTTAATTCTCCAATGCGAGGAAAAGATTCAAGTGACCAGAACTCTATTTTTGTATTAGGAGGCTAACCCCAGTGATCCTAAAACTCCAAGAAACACTTTTCTTTATTAGTAATTTCAGTTACTATTATTTTTTGTTAGCTTAAAACCAATCATTTTTCAACCAAAGATTATGTTTTCTTTTAAAGCTAACCTTGAAATGAAAAAACACCAATTCAACTTCAAATTAATATCAGTAGTAAGTTGAAAACCCTTCCCAGTGAACGATCCTAGAACCACTATACTATGCTAGCTGAGGCTATCCTAGTACATGGTGATATAGGTTATAAATTTTGTTGATTACTCTCGTCTGAGGACCAAAATCAAGGTACACCAATTGGGAACGAATCAGTTGCTTACTTGGATTTTTCAGAAGATTGAAGGTTTGAATGGAATGAATGTTTGAGTAATCCTTCTAATTTTTGTAATGTTCGATAGATTCTTGATAGCTTTGTGTTATTAGTAATTTTTGAGACAATATTATGAATTAAACTTGACAAATGAATTTGATTCTGGAAGTTTGAGAAGTTTTGAGTCTTGATTTAGTTTGTGATTTAATTGTTTTTAGGATACTTTTAGGTTAGATTTTATTTTGTTTTTGCTCGAGGACTAGCAAAATGTTAAGTTTGGGGGAATTTGATAAGTCGATTTAGAGCGACTTATTATCTATGATTCAACTTGATATTTCATTAGTTTAAGAGTAATTTTATCTCAACAATCATTATTTTCATTGTTTTAGGTCTCAAATAGCCAAGAGTATGAAAATGGAGCAATATAAGGCAAAATTGGAAGAAAAATATGAAGTTCGGAAAAAATGTGAAAACTGCCATGGCGGGAGCTCTCAAGGGCCGCGACGGCCTCTTATGTGACAATTTGCGTAACTCACTCTAGAGGAAAGCGCCGCTGCGGGAAGGACTTAAGCGTTACGGCGTACGTATGTGGAAAATCATAGTTGGGGACCCAAGACAAAACCGCCGCGACTGGAGGAGCTTGTCCGCCATGACGCTCAAAGGAATTTCAGAAATCCTGGGAACCTGAGACTAAAGCGCCATAGCGGGAGACACTGAGCATCGCGGCGGCCCGATATTTAAAATTTGAAAATTATTCGTCCTTATCTCATTTTGTTCAGATCGGAATTAGGTGGGACGTCAGTTTACGATACTAGGGCTATGAATAGACGAAAGTAGGGTTTATTTGGGGATGTTGGAGACTTGGGAGAAGGAGGATCTTGAAGACCTAGGAGAAGAGAAAGCTTGGAGAACAAGAAGGGGATTTGTAGATTTCCTTCTATTTTTGGTTTAAATTAATTCTCTGTTTTGCATCAATTTATTTGTGTATCTATTCTGTGCTTAATGCTCTCAATTCTTAAGGGCCCAAGTTTTGATTGATTTTATGATTTAGGTTGATAACGAGAGTTAGAATCTAAATTAGATCCATAGAATAGATTACGTTAGAATGAATGAAAAGTAGAGATACATTACCATGTTTTAAGAGATTAATAGTTAAATCTATAATAATTCCATAGATCTTAATTACTCATTTAGACTTAAATTCACATAGAGATATGTTGGGTTAGTAATTTAAGGAGCAATCTGATATATTTCGAGAGAAAATATTGGTTGGCTTAGGGAATTAAATCTCCAAATAAAGCATAACAGGAAATAGGGCAAGCAATCAATTGCATGAAAAATGTTAGTAGTGAAATCAAAAACCCTAGATCGTTTAAATCATAAGAGTTTGAATTTATTTTCTTTAATTGTTTAAGTTACTTGCTTCTACAACTTTAAATATTCGGTTGATCAAATAGTAGTAGAAATAATAAATTTTAGTAATTAGTAGCATAGTCCTTGTGGGTTCGATATTCGTACTTAGGTACAATTATATTACTTGAACGATTCGTATACTTGCGAACCAACACATCATTCTACAAGGTTGGATTTCCATGATTCAAGCTTTTGAATAATCAAGAAGAATCACTCAAAGAGAACAACTAAAAAATTATGTGGATTGAGTGGAGTTTTCTGAATTGGTGATTACCCAATTTTGATTCATCAAGGAGAATGGTTGGCTCAATTTAGAGCAATCTTTTAAGATAACTAAATTACCCTTTATTTATTTATTATTATATTTTAATTTTTGAATTGCATGGGGAAGGAAGGAATTCAAAATTCCCTTGTTTCTTTTTATTTTTGGGGTAGGCATGATTTTAGGAAATATTGGATTCAATTTTCAGAATTCAACTTAGGATATTTTAGTTTCCCTTTTCTAGCTATCTATGAATCCTAGGCAGCATATTTGAGGATTTTCTAGTTGCCAAATTCATGGACCTCTTTGTACTTAAATAGCCATTAGCTTATTAAAAAACACATTACAGATTTCATTCATAATTTTGTGAGAGAAAATTCTCTTTGGTTCTTTTAGAACTCTTTGAACTTATTGGAATAATTTCTGTGACATTCTCCTTCGACTTATTAATTAATCCTTCCATAATTGATTGTGGTGAGTGAATCATTCTTTGAGTGAAACACGTGAGGCTGTGTGCGAGGTTCTTTTTCCTTTATAACTTTGTTTTGTAGCAAACATGTCAGTCAACAAGGGCAAAAGTACTTCTGGAAATGCGTCAGAAGAGGTTGATTGAAGTTTCTCATGGAAGCTTTAATGGGTGAGATGAGGAGAGTGTTGAGAGCAGAGATGGTGCAGGTTCATGAACGAATATATCGGGTAGAGAATGCACATATGGAGTGACCACAAAATGCTCCTATGTTAGGATAGAGCCCTCAAAAGCATGTTATGATGTAATAAATTTGGAATTCATTATTTATTTAATGATGTTCCAGTTTCACTTTTATATATCCTCATTCCATGTATTATACTTTATGAGCACTCTTACATGCATTATTTTCATTATACATGACTTAAGTGCATCAAGAGTTACACAGAAGGTCTAAGTCACGGGTTCCTTGAAAATAGATGACTTGCTCATAGTCGGTTCATGGACCCTTGCAACCCATTAGAGGTTGTAGTGCACTACCTCATAATCGGAGGGATGACTGGTCTTAGCTATTGGGATGGGCTTCCCATGGTGAGTGCACTAGTGTGTATGGTTCCACATTGGACATGACCTATGGTGAGTTATGAATTAAGGCTATCAAGTAGTCATGACTCCATTAAGCTGCTTCATTGTATTGTCTCTCAACTATGAGAGAATATTGAGCTTGTACTGAAGTTAGTAGTGGCTTTGACCTAAGGGTGAGATCGTAAGCTGATCATATATTCCCTATGGATTGGGTCACTATTGTGGAACCAAGTAGTAATAGGTATTCTCAATAAGGGCACCATGATATCTCTTGGGATTAAGACAGTGTGTGCCATTGGGTGATCCTAAGGAGGTGTGTTCATGGAAACTATGACCATAATAGTTCCTTAAGTGGAACTTGACATAGGCTCTTTGAGAGCTAAGATATGTCAATTAACCACACAATAGGAGGATCTATAACTCAAGGATGGTAGAGGTAGTCTTCAAAGGTTGATAACTTTCACCTTATTAGACTACGAACACCAGTTCATGGGGAAATTGAATACAATGGATAGCAGGTCACGGACTCGAGCACTTGGTGTGTTGCTGTTATTTACATAGGATACTAGAGTTCAATTAATTCTTTATAGTGGGATGTTGAATCAACTTTAGAATTGGATTATGAGGGATCTAATATTCTTATAGGTCTTAGTGGTCCCCGCTTTGAGCTCATATACCTTGTTGGCATGGGTTATGAGGGTCGGATTGGCTCTAGGTTTACTTTTGTGCATGAGGGTGTTTTGGTAATTACACAAGGTTGCATAGGGGTAAGTGAACAAGGTCTCTGGATTGGGCTAATTGATTAATTGGTAGGCCCTATTAGGTTAATTGATCAATTAGAACCCATTTTGGGCTAGATTAAGTGACCTAAACCCATGTGGGCTCAAGTCACTTAAGCTCACTTACCCTAAAAATACCCTATAGGGGTTAAGGTTTCCATAGCTTTTGTCTTCCATCATCTAAAGAGATAGAGATCCATAGCCTTCACCATCTTTTCCTCCCCACTAGAAGTGTGCCAAGATCAAGGTTCTAGTCATAGGGCGGAAGCCTTCAGGTTTACGAGACTTCTGTGATTTTAATCTTCATCTTCACTATGTGGATTTGATTAAGGAACATCTGAATATGAGGTTTGGTTTTTGTTAGCACTTTCTGAATCATTTTAAAATATAAAAAATGTTTTTTTTTTCCCACTGTGCATAGGATTTAGAAAAAGCCTAGGATAGTTATGCATGTTCTTAACTTGATCTGAACTTGGGAAATAGAGGGATCTAAGTTTTTCCCTTCAATTAGTATTAGAGCCATAGGTTAGTAATCATGCTAGAAGTGTTCTAGGATATGCTTACTTGTTTTTGCAAGGTTTTTGTTTATCCCATGGCCCTAGGGATAATTAATGTGCATTCTTTATTATGATCTTGTTATAATATGATAGTTATAATTGTGATTGCTTTTTGTTGGGGATGTAATAATTACTTAGATTAGTTTTTACTTTTCCTAGATGGGTTTTAAGCCTCATAAGAGGCATAGGATTTTTGTTCTTTTGTAAAAATCCTGTTTTTTATCTTAGAATGATATATAAACTCCAAATTTTTGGAGTATAGGATTTTGTTGTAAAAATCCATTTTTTTTTTAATCATTCTTTGTAACCTATGGAGAGTATGGAAGCAATCTGAAGCATCACAAAGTATTCACGCACATTCCCTTGTTTGAAAAGAGAAAAAGAAGGCTTCTTGAAGTTTCTTTCATAATTTCCAATGGTGATTTAAGGGAAAAGAGAGATTCTTGGAAAATCTTGATTTGAGATCCTTGGCAACACAAATTTTTCATTTTTAACTTAAAATTAGAATTACTACCCATAATATTTTTGGGACAAACCACATATGATTTTGAAGCTCAGGAAGTCAGGAATCCAAGGCTTCAAACGGATTGCAATTTGGAGTTGAAACGAAGGAGTTATAGCTGATTGAAGCAAGACTGCACAAAGAGCATAGTAGCATAGTGACGCTTACTTCAACTCAAAATCGAGGTTATCTAACGTGAGCTTTTTGTGGCAAACCACTTGAAGCTTAAGAAGTCAAGAATCTAAGGCTTCAAACGGATCGCCATTTAGAATTGAAATGAGAGAGATATGACTGATTGAAGTAAGGTTGCCCAAATGGCATGCAATTATGGGATGGAGTTCAAGCCAAATTATATTTGGTTGTTTGGGCTCATTTTTTAGCCTCTTTTTGGCATAATTTTTTTTTTGGGCCCATTGGGTTTTTTTTTTTCACTAACCCTATCTTTGGTTGCAAGGCTATTTTGGTAATTTGGATTTTTTTTTTCCAAATTTTAGTTACCAAATTTGCAATAGGAACCCTAAGACCATGGGAATTATTTATTTAATTTCCTTTTATATCTTTTATGCTTTTTATTTTTGGCATAGAATATATTTTGGTATTTTTAAGTTAATGAATTTTCATTTTTTTTTCCTTTTTTAGATAATTTATTAAATTGGAATGTGCTAAGAATTAGGAAAATTTTATTTTAGGTAAAGACAAGTTGGAAAGAAATAAGGAACTTACTTCCTTCTCAAAATTAAACTCTTAGAGATTTTTTTTTTTTCAAAATTAATCTTTTTAGATTTTAGATCTATAAGAATTTTTTTATTTTAAGGAAGAAGTTTTATTTTTCCAAGTCTTTATGAAATAAAATCTTTCCTATTTAGCACAAGATTTTAATTTAAAGAAATAATTATTTTTGGAAAAATATATGATAGATAATTCTTGATTAAGATAGCTTACCAAGATACTATTTCAAATAAAATAAATTAAAATGGTAATTTTGGATTTTCTTAAAAGAATAAATTTTCATGAGTTTTATTTCCATTATTATTTATTCAAGGAATTGGTTGTTGTCATTTGGAATTTCAAATTCCTTTTGGGACTTTCTTTTATTTGGGTGAGGTGGTTCTCTAAGCTCTCCCCCTCCCAAAGAGAAGGAGAATGACACCTAAATTGGTCCTCCAGGCTCTCTCTGAGAGAATGAGGAAACCGTTTAATTTGAAAAGAAAAGTTCAAGGATAAGGAATATGAAAGATATCCCTATTTGGCACAGGAGTCCCAATTCAAGTAATAAATAAAAGTTTTGGAAATTCTTATAATACATAATTCATTTTAAGATAGTTACCAAAATTATCTTAACGTCTCTCTTCCAAAATATTAAGAGGAAGCAGACCATAGGCAAGTCCATAGCCTCCAAGATCGAGCCCATCTTGATTTTGGGCCCATCACCATTCTAAAAATAGGGTGGCCCAAGGAATCAAGGGATATGGACTATCCTTTATAGACATGACTTTATATGTTTGTAGTAGGAGTGATCAATCCTAAATATGGAACTCTTTACTTGGTAACATCGATGTCAAGGATCTTGGTTACACACTTAACTTAGACATGAAAGGGTAGAATCACCTAAAGTGGTCCCACTTGCATAGGCTAAAGGCTAAACGTAAGGGTATGTTGATTAATGTCTTAGGATGGCCTTTGGAGGTTTAAGGTAGGTTGATTAATTAGAGAGAGTCTCTACCTAGTAATAAGAGTCATAACCTGCCTAAAGTAGGCTTGATTCTTATGATACTAGGATACCTTGCATGGATATATGAAGTTTGAGAGCACTACATTTTTGCTAAATTAATTACCAACTTACCTTGAATGCTCAATTTCTTTTTATTAATGCATGGAATTATTATTTTTGTTAGAGATATCATGTCTTTAACCTATTACCCATTATCTTTTGTTTAAATTGGATCTAATTATATATTGAAAACAATATGGATATCGTATTAAGTGCATAGAAGCTAATTTTGGCGGAGTTTATTATTTCCTTTGAATAAACCTATCATAAAGTAAAAGGAGCATATCAAATGTGGCATAAGAAAGATCAAAAGACTAAGTCTCTCATACTTGGGTCTTTAGATAATGTGTTGCAAAAGCAACACACGTCTATTGTCATAGTCTATGATATTCTCTTTAAAGTTGCAAGGATTGTTTGGTGATAAGGGCAAGTCAACCAAAAAATTTGCCCTTAAGACTATTATGAACACCAGGATTTAAGTTATCTTAGAGATATTACCAGATTCCTTTGGAATAGGTAAGAAGATTCTCAAAGAGTAAAAGAGTATTCATATGGAAGTCAAGGTTCGTCAGGCTCTTGTACCAAGAAGAAGAAGAATAACACCAAATAAAGAAAGTTTAAGAAAAGGAATGAGAGAACAAAGTCATGGGCATTGATTCCTTTATGACCTTTTAGGACACTAGAAAAGGAATGCTTGGAGTGCTTAAGGATAGGCAAGTACACATCATGTTCTTGTTGTTGAATACATAGTGGTGGATAGATTCCAGACCCACTATCTGTAGTTCTTTATAGGGTTTTCAACAAGTGAGGTCACATGATGGATTTGTACTTACTTTAACTTTAGTTGCAAGATTAGTTGTGCAAGTTAGTGGGAGGTATTACCTTTTTTGTGTGAGACTCCATTATCACTTTGTCAAGTAATGAGAATAGTTAGATCTCACTAAAAGAAAGAATCTATCACTAATCAAACATTTGGCTTCTAATGCCTAGGTCATATTAATTTAAATAGGATCAAAACTAATTAAGTCTGGACTTTCTTATTCCAAAAGATCTTTCAGTTTATGAATCATATATAGAAGGTAAAATGACCTAGAGACCTCTTTATTTTTAAAGGACTTAGAACCAAGGAATGTTTAGAGTTAGTGCATACTCACATATATGAACCTTTTTGTGTTTATATATGGAAAGTATGGGTATTTGATCATTTTATTGATAAATACTCTAGTTTTGGATATGTAGATAGGAAATCTGATGCCTTGGATAAATTCATTGAATTTAAGGCGGAATTGAATAACCTATTGGGTAAACATACCAAGGCACTTCGATTAGATTGAGGTGGTTAGTCTAGCAGGTTTGATTCTTTCTAATTAGAGCATGAGATCTTACCCAATTGTGTGCACCAAGGACTCCATTGCAAAATGGAGTAATGGAAGTAAGATATTGAACTTTGATAGACAAAGTGAGATCGATGATTGGTTTCTTATTACTTTTCATATTCTTTGGGGATATATCTTAAAGACTGTGCAATACCTCTTCTTTTTCTAAAGAGGTGTATCAGTTCATAGGATATCCAAGAGGATTTTGGGATTATTACTTTATAGTCAAAATTATCATAAGGTGTTTGTTGTAACAAATACCAGATTTCTCATGAAAACTATATAATATGTAATAATGCAAACAATGATATAGATTGGAGAATACTAGAAGACAGTCCCCCTATAAAACAAGATACTATGGATCTAATACCAACCATTCCCTTTTCTAGTACATCTATGCCTTGTCGTAGTGGGAGGGTTGTTAAACAACCAGATTGATTCATGTATTTGAGAAAGTCTTTTGAGGCTATTATAAAGGAACATTAGATCAATCCCATAGATTATGATAAAACAATGAGTGATGTGGATGCACATCTTTGGCAAAAAGCTATGGAGGTAGAGTTAAAATCCTTGTGATTCTAATGTAGTCTAGGTTCTTGTAGAAACATCTGAAAGGATAAAACCCATACATGTAAGTTGGTCTACAAGAGGAACAAAAGAGGATATGAAAAAGTTGATATTTATGTGGCTAGGTTATAGCTAAAGGTTATAATTCAAAACATTGTTTCGAATATAGGAAGCCTTTTCACCAGTAGCCACATTTAGATCCATCAGAATACTCCTACCTGTTGCGGTGTATCTCATTTATGAGATATTGCAATAGGATGTCAAGATAGTGTTTTCAAAAAATTATCTTGGTATTAGCATCTATATGATGTAACTAGATATTTTCATAGCAAAGGGCCTTGTGAGCACATGAAATTGTAGAGAAACATGGTGGTGCTCTAGGATCTTGTAGGTTGATGGCAATCTACTCATTAGTAATGATGTAGAGTTATTGTCATTAGTCAAGATTTGGTTTTCTAATCAGTTCCAAATGAAGTATTTGGGAAAAGCATAGTATATTCTTGGGATTTAGGTCTTTAGGGACTGTAAGATTAAGAAACTAGTGTATCTCAAGCCACCTACAGAGAAAAGATTTTGGTCAAATATGTGATGTAGGATTCTAAGAAAGGTTTGTTACCTTTTAGGGATGAAATTTCTCTTTCTTAGGATCAATGTCTTAAAACACCTGAGGAGAAAGATTGCATATAGTTTGTACCCTATGCCTTTGCAATGGGTAGCCTTATGTATGTGACGCTATGTACTAGGCCAAATATTAGCTTTGTAGTGGGTATGGTGAGTAGATATTGGTTTAATCTAGGTTTAGAACATTGGATTGCTGTCAAGCATATACTCAAGTATCTTAGAAGAATGAGGGATTATGTGCTTGTGTTCCAAAATGTTGAGATAGTTTAGAGGGTGACATGATGGTTGACAAGATACCTTCTGTGGAGAACCTGGTGGATCCCTTCACTAGGACATAAACATGGAGAGTCTTTGTTTAAGGGTTAGTGGGAGATTGTTATGATAGAGCCCTTAAAAGCATGACATGATGTAATAAATTTGGAATTCATTATTTATTTAATGATGTTCTAGTTTCACTTTTATCTATCCTTATTCCATGTATTATACTTTATGAGCATTCTTACCTGCATCTTTTGCATTGTATGTGACTTACGTGCATTAGGAGTTGCATAGAAGATCTAAATCATAGATTCTTTGCAAATAGATGACTTGTTCATAGTCGGTTCATGAGCCTAGGCAACCCATTAGAGGTTATAGTGCACCACCTCCTAATTAGAGGGATGGTTGGTCTTGGCTATTAGGACGGGTTTCCCATGGTGAGTACACTAGTGTGTATGGTTGCACATTGGACATGACCTATGGTGAGTTATGACTTAAGGCTATCAAACAATCATGACTCCACCAAGCTACTTCATTGTATTGTTTTTCAACCTTGAGAGAATATTGAGCTTGTGCTAAAGTTAGTAGTGGTTTGACCTAAGGGTGAGATCGTAAGTTGATCATATATTCCCTATGGATTGGGTCACTGTTGATGGAAGCGGGTAGAAATAGGTATTCTTAATAAACGCACCATGATATCTCTTGGGATTGAGGTAGTGTGTCCCCTTAGGTGATCCTAAGGAGGTGATGTGTTCATGGAAACTATGACCATAGTAGTTCCTTAAGTGGAACTTGACATAGCCTCTTTGAGAGCTAAGATATGTCAATTAAAAACATAATAGGAGGATTTTTAACTCAAGGATGGTAGAAGTAGTTGTGAAAGGCTGAGAACTTGTTAGACTATGGACACTAGTTCATGGGGAGACTAAACACAATGGATAAAAGAAGGTCACAGACCCGAGCATTTAGTGTGTCGTTGTTATTTACATAGGATACTAGAGTTCAATTGATTCTCTATTGTGGGATGTTGAATCAACTTTAGAATTGGATTATGAGGGAGCTATTATTCCTAGGTCCTAGTGGTCCCCACTTTAAGCTCATATACCTTGTTAGCATGGTTTATGAGGGTCAGACTGGCTCTAAGTTTACTTTTGTGCATAAAGGCATTTTAGTAATTACACAAGGTTGCATAGGGGTAAGTGAACAAGATCTCTAGATTGAGCTAATTGATTAATTAGTAGGCACTATTAGGTTAATTAATCAATTAGAACCCATTATGGGCAAGATTGAGTAACCCAAACCCATGTGGGCTTAAGTCACTTAAGCCCACTTAGGAACCCTAAAAATACCCCTTAAGGGTTAAGGTTTCCATAACTTTTGTCTTCCACTATTTAGAGAGATAGAGAGCCATAGCCTCCACCATTTTTTCTCCCCACCGAAAGTGTGCCAAGATCAAGGTTCGAGTCATCGGGTGGAAGACTTTGGGTTTATGATACTTCTATGATTTCAATCTTCATCTTCACCATGTGGATTTGATTTGGGAATATCCGAATTTGAGGTATGGTTTTCGTTAAAGCCACTTTATCACCTAGGCATACAAAGCCATTTTCTCACTTAGGCATTAAGAGCTACTTTCTCAGCTAGGCGTTGAAAGGCATTTTCTTACTTGGGCTTTCAGAGCCACTTTCTCAGTTAGGCATTCATAGCCACTTTCTTAGTTAGATGTTCACAACCAATTTCTTAGTTAGGTGTTCAAAGATACTTTCTCAGTTAGACATTTAAAGCCACTTTCTCAATTATGCGTTCATAGTCACTTTCTCACTTGGGCGTTAAGAGCCACTTTCTCACTTAGGCATTCTGAGCCACTTTCTCTATTAGGCATTCAGAGTCATTTTCTAGCTTAAGTGTTCTAAGCCACTTCCTCTGTTAGGCGTTTAGAGCCACTTTCTCAATTTGGATTTTAAAGCCACTTTATTAATTAGTCATTTATAGCCACTTTCTCAATTAGTCATTGGGAGTCACTTTCTCACTTAGGCGTTCAGAGCCACTTTCTCATTTATGCGTTCAAAGCCACTTTCTTAACTAGGCGTTCAGAGCCATTTTCTCAATTAGGCGTTCAAAGGCACTTTCCTACTCAGGCCTTTAGAGCCACTTTCTCAATTAGGCGTTCATAGCCACTTTCTTAGTTAGACGTTTAGAGCCACTTTCACAGTTAGGTGTTGAGAGCCACTTTCTTAGTTAAAGATTTAGTGCCACTTTCTTAGTTAGGCATTTAAAGCCACTTTTTCAGTTAGGCATTCAGAGCTACTTTCTCAATTAGGCATTCAGAGCCACTTTCTTAGTTAGGCATTTATTGCAACTTTTTTAGTTAGGTATTTAGAGCCACTTTCTCAATCAGGCGTTCAAAGCCACTTTCTCACTTAGGCGGTCAGAGGGACTTTCTCACTTAGGCGTTCAGAGCCACCTTCTCACTTAGGCGTTTAGAGTAACTTTCTCACTTAGGCATTTTGAGTCACTTCATCACTTAAGTGTTAAGTGCCACTTTATTAGTTAGGCATCCAAAGCCATTTTTTCAATTAAGTGTTTCAGAGCCAGTTTCAGAGTTAGGCGTTTAGAGGGAATTTTTTAGTTAGGTGTTCAGACGTAATTTCTTTGTTAGGGTTTAGAGCCATTTTCTCAGTTAGGGGTTCATAACCATTTTCTTAATTAGACATTCAGAGCCACTTTCTCAATTAGGTATTCAGTGTCACTTTCTTAGTTAGGCATTTAGAACCACTTTCTCAGTTAGGCATTCAGTGCCACTATCTTAGTTAGGCATTTAGAACCACTTTCTCAATTAGGCATTCAAAGCCACTTTCTCACTTAGGTAGTCTGATCCACTTTCTCACTTAGACGTTCGAAGCCACTTTCTCACTTAGACGTTCGAAGCCACTTTCTCAGTTAGGTGTCCAGAGCCAATTTCTTAGTTAGGCATTCAGAGTTACTTTCTCACTTTGGTGTTCAAAGCTAATTTCTCAATTAAGCATTCAGAGTCACTTTCTCAGTTAGGCGTTCAGGGTCACTTTCTTAGTTAGGTGTTTAAAGCCACTTTCCCAACTAGGCATTTAGAGCCAATTTCTCACTTAGGCATTCAAAGCCACTTCTTCACTTAAGCGTTAAGAGCTACTTTCTTTGTGTTCGAAGCCACTTTCTCATTTAAATGTTCATAGCTACTTTCTTACTTTGGCGTTCATAGCCACTTTCTCAGTTAGGCGTTCAGAGACACTTTCTCGGATACTATTGTAGTGCCATTTTCACAGTTAGGTGTTCAAAGCCAGTTTCTCCATTAGGCATTCAGAGTCACTTTCTCACTTAGGCATTTAGAGAGCTACTTTCTTAGTTAGGCGTTTAGAGTCACTTTCTTAATTAGGCGTTCAGAGCCACTTTATGAACTAGGCATTCAAATCAACTTTCTCACTTTGGAGTTTAGAGCCACTTTCTTAGTTAAACATTTAGAGCCACTTTCTCAGTTAAACGTTCAAAGCCACTTTTTGACTTAGGCCTTTTGAGCCACTTTCTCACTTAGGCGTTCCGAACCACTTTCTTAGTTAGGCGTTCACAACCACTTTCTCACTTAGGGGTTTTAAAGCCACTTTCAGAGTTAGGTGTTTAGAGGGACTATCTTAACTAGGCATTCAAAGCCAATTTCTTAGTTAATGTTTTAAAGGCACTTTCTCACTTAGGCGTTTAATCCACTTTCTTAGGTAGGTGTTTTAAGCCACTTTCTCAGTTAGACGTTCATAACCACTTTCTCACTTTGCCATTCAGAGCCACTTTTTCAGTAGGCATTTATAGCTACCTTCTCAGTTAGGCATTTAGAGTCACTTTCTTAGTTAGGTGTTCAAAGCCACTTTTTTACTTAGGCGTTAAGAGCCACTTTCTTAGTTAGGCGTTAAGAGCTACTTTCTTAGTTAGGCGTTGAAAGCCATGTTTTGAGTTAAGTGTTCATAACCACTTTCTTAGTTAGGCGTTTAAAGCCACTTTCTTAGTTAGGCGTTCAGAGTCACTTTTTCAGTTAGGTCTTCAGAGCCACTTTCTTACTTGGGCATTAAGAGCCATTTTCTTAGTTAGGCGTTCAAAGCCACGTTTTGAGTTAAGTGTTCATAACCACTTTCTTAGTTAGGCGTTCAGAGCCACTTTCTTAGTTAGATGTTCAAAGACATTTTCTCAGTTTTGATTTTAGAGTTACTTTCTCAATTAGGCGTGTAGAGCCATTTTTTCAGTCAGGAATTCAAAGTCACTTTCTCACTTAATCATTCAAAGCGACTTTCTCGGTTAGGTGTTCAAAGCCATTTTCTCAGTTAAACATTCATAGCCACTTTCTCTAGTAGGCCTTTAAAGATACTTTCTCTATGAGGCATTGAAAGGCACTTTCTCAGTTTGGCATTAAGAGTCACCTTCTTTGTTAGGCTGTTAGTGCCACTTTCTAACATAGGCATTCTGAGCCACTTCCTCAGTTAGGGGAGTAGAGTCACTTTATCACTTAGGTGTTCAGATTAACTTTCTCAGTTATGTGTTCATAGCCATTTTTCTCAGTTAAGCATTTGTAGCTTCTTTCTCACTTAGGTATTTAGAGCCACTTTCTCCATTAGGCATTCAAAGCCACCTTCTTAGTAGGCATTCAAAGCCACTTTCTCACTTAGGTGTAAAGAGCCACTTTCTTACTTAAGCGTGAATAGCCACTTTCTTAGTTAGGCATTCAAAGCCATGTTCTCAGTTAAGAGTTCATAGGCACTTTCTTAATTAAGTGTTCATAGCCACTTCTTAGTTAAGCGTTCAAAATTATTTTCTTAGTTTGGATTTTAGAGCCACTTTCTTAGTTAGTAGTTTAGAGCTACTTTTGTAATTAAGTGTTCAGAGTCACTTTCTCACTTAGGCGTTCAAAGTCACTTTCTCAGTATGTGTTTAGAGTCACTTTCTCGGTTAGATGTTAGAGCCACTTTGTCAGGGAGGCGTTCAGTGCCACTTTCTCAATTTGGCCTTCAAAGCTACTTTCTCTATTAGGCGTTCAAAGCCACTTTCTAAGTTAGGAATTGAGAGTCACCTTCTCAGTTGGGTGTTCAGAGCCATTTTCAAACTTAGGTGTTCAAAGCCACTCTCACTTTGGCCATCACAATCATGTTCTTACTTAGGCGTAAAGAGGCACTTTTTCACTTAGGGATTCATAGCCACTATCTCAATTAGGTATTCAAAGCCACTTTCTTAGTTAGGCATTCATTGCTAATTTCTTAGTTAGGCCTTTAGAGCCACTTTCTCAATCAAGCATTCAAAGCCACTTTCTAACTTAGGCGGTTAAAGTCGTTCTTTCACTTAGGCATTCAGAGCCGCTTTCTCAGTTAGGCATTCAGAGCCACTGTCTTAGTTGTACATACTATATCCGGAAGCTAATCTCATTAACACTTAGCTCATTATGGAAGAGTTTGATCCGGAACCTTGAGAGTGGAGATTCTTTTGACACTTAATTGCATAATCTCCAATCTTTATACTTTTTGTTTAAGTTTTAGCTTTGACAACTCCTATTGCATTTTGAATCTTCATATCTTTAGTTCACCATGTGAGATGTGTTTTGATATCAGTCATGCCACTCAATTATTTTTTGGAGTGATTTGCATGATCCCTTTTATGTATATTATTATAGTTTACTTAGTTTTTATCTCCTCCATTGCTAAGGGACTAGCAATGAGTCGGTTGGGGGGTGTGATTACTACCAAAAAGTGCTATTTTGTAGACCTAATTATAATGGTTTTAAGCACCTTTGTGTAGTAATCATATTCATTTAACCCAATTAATTCATTAAGGTCCTTAGTAATTGGTTTTAACCATTTTGTGGCAAGTTTACATGTTTTTATCAGCTTATGAATCAATTCAAGCATGCCAAATGATGGAGGAGCTACTTGGACAAGTTAAAGCAAGGATTTTGGAAGCTCAAATTCATAAAGAACCAAGCTTTGGAGCTCCATAGCCCTTTGCCAAAGTCGTTCAAAGTATGCAAGGAAAGAACAATGAAGAAGAGGAAAACAGAGGACAGCAGCTGCAGTCTTCCTTCGCACTTTTGGGGCACTTTCCGAAGTCCATTTTCTATATGCTATATACCGTTTCAAAGCTCAGGAAGTCAAGAATTCAA
This sequence comes from Vitis riparia, assembly GCF_004353265.1. Classification (NCBI taxonomy): domain Eukaryota; kingdom Viridiplantae; phylum Streptophyta; class Magnoliopsida; order Vitales; family Vitaceae; genus Vitis; species Vitis riparia. The sequence continues at coordinate 15,401,721 of NC_048448.1, forward strand.
CGCTTCAAACTGTGTACGATTTGGAGCTGAAATGAGGAAGATATGGCCTTCGGAAGACAACTGCATCAAACCTTGCGAAAATTTCGCAAGGTGAATTTCTCCTTGCGAAATTTCGCAAGGGGATTTTCCTCATGGTGCGAAATTTTGCCATTTCGCAACGTTGCGAAATTTCGCAAGGAGGATTTAGGCACATTGCGAAAATGCCAAATTTCCTCTGTTTCTCCACGCACGCACCACCGACTTCCCATATATTTTTAGCTTGATATTTTCTCATGTAAATTCCTTTTGTAACCTTGTAATCAACCAATGAAAAGGTTGCTTTTGTAATAGCTCTTGTAATTTAGCTTGTTATTGTATTTAAATAGAGGTGAAGAGCCTCAGACGAAAAATCTTGTAACCTGTAACCTTAGAAGTTATAAGAGCACTTTTGTTCATACGCTTCTTTTCTCCTTTCTTTGTCATTTTCTTAGTAGCCAAACATCCTTGGAGGATGAAATCCCCAAGGAGGAGAGGCTAAAACCTTTTAGTTTCTTGAAGTAATGGATGCCTTGTGAAACTCCCGTGTCAGGATGGAGATTTCCAAGCCATAAATGTAAGTAGCCGAGCATCATAAATGTTTTCATTCAAAGTAAAGCTTTTAATCCCTCTGACTTGCTTTGAATGGCCAATACTTGATAACCTTTTGGTCTTAGTGGATTCTTATTGTTAGATCCACTGACATTCATTAGTTATCTCCTACGAGCCATTGTATTGCAAGTGGAGGAGATGTCCTATATCAATAAAAGAGCATTTATGAGGTTCAACTACCCTTTTTGTAAGTTTTCAAGGACTAAAACTTAGTTGTTAAACTCATACCGGTTCGGGAAGTAAGCATCACCTTAGTTACTTCCCCAACTCGAGGTGAAAAGTCCCAAAATCTCCATTTTTACACAGTGAGTTAAGCATGGCTATCCAAAGCTTTGAGAAACTTCTTTTTCCATCTTTTAACCTATTTTCATGTTAGTTTAGTTTACAACACCTTCATCTTTTTATGTTTTCATCTTAACCTAATTTTTATTAAGAAAAGTTCACTCCATCCTCCGAACTTCACCAGTTAAAGTAAAAACCCATCCCAGTGTTCGATCCTAGAGCCACTATGCTATAGTAGCTTTGCTACTTTAGTGTAAGGATGTTAGGTATAAATTTTGTTGATACCCTTACATGCCAAGCTACCAAGAGTCGGGTTATCAAATGGCGCCGTTGCCGGGGATGGTGCTACTTCACTGTGAATACATCAGCCGGAGGTAACTTGTGAGACTTCTCATGAGTAAGGTGAATTCTATCTCATTTTTCATTTACTAGCTTTTTATTTTAGTTTTAGAGCATTTTTAACTTAGTTTAGATAAGTTTCTTTTAGCTTTTAACTTTCATTTTTAGTTTATTTTTCATACTCTGTTTTTCCTTCCGCATGCTATGTTTTTTTCTTCTTTTTCTTTGTTTTGTTTATTTGTTTTGTTCCAGCTGAATCCGTGCATGCCCTATTGGATTAGAGACCAAGAGGGAAGGTTAGTGCGGATAGAGACTCCACGAGCTACTGAATTAGAGATTATTTTGGAAGTCATAGAGAATCAGCCAGAGGACCAACATTCACAACACGGGCAGGGGAATGATCCGAACTTGTATAGGTCCATGAGGGACAGGATGCACCCTCCGAGGATGAGTGCACCATCTTGCATCATTCCTCCTACAGAGCAATTGATTATCAGGCCACACATCGTGCCTCTGCTTCCTACTTTCCATGGGATGGAAAGTGAAAATCCATATGCGCACATAAAGGAATTCGAAGATGTGTGCAATACTTTTCAAGAAGGGGGAACAACTATTGAGCTTATGAGGTTGAAGCTCTTTCCATTCACATTAAAGGACAAAGCCAAGATATGGCTCAATTCTTTGAGGCCGAGAAGCATAAGAACATGGACAGAACTTCAAGCTGATTTTTTGAAGAAGTTTTTCCCTACTCACAGAACGAATGGATTGAAGAGACAAATCTCCAACTTCTCAGCACGTGAGAATGAAAAATTTTATGAATGCTGGGAGAGGTATATGGAGGCCATCAATGCATGTCCTCACCACGGCTTTGATACATGGCTTTTGCTGAGCTATTTTTATGATGGCATGTCATCTTCAATGAAGCAGATATTGGAGACAATGTGTGGGGGTGATTTCATGAGCAAGAACCCTGAGGAGGCTATGGATTTCCTAAGTTATGTCTCAGAGGTTTCCCGTGGATGGGATGAGCCCAATAGCAGAGAAATGGGGAAGAGGCCAGTTCAGCAAACGTCAAGAGGGGGAATGTACAATCTGAGTGAAGACATGGAGATGAAAGCCAAGGTGGCTGCCATGGCTAGAAAAATAGAGGAAATGGAGTTGAGAAAAGTTCACGAAGTCCAAGCTATTTCAGAACCTCAACAACAAGCTAATCCTTGCTCCATCTGTCAGTCATTTGAACATATGGTGGAAGAATGTCCCACTATTCTAGTAGCAAGAGAAATGTTCGGGGAACAAGCTAACTTGATTGGCCAATGGAAGCCAAATTCAAATGCTCCCTATGGCAACACGTACAACTCTAGCTGGAGGAACCACCCAAACTTTGCATGGAAGCCAAGGCCAAACCCATATCAATCACCAGCCCAATCAAGCCAATAGAGTCAAGGTCAATCCTCAGTTGAGCAAGCACTCGTAAGCCTTAGCAAGGTTATGGGTGACTTTGTGAGTGAGCAAAAATCCATCAACTCTCAACTAAATCAGAAGATTGACAACGTAGAGAGTACATTGAACAAGAAGATAGATGGGATGCATAATGAGTTGTCTCAGAAAATTGACAACATCCAATATTCCATCTCAAGGCTCACAAATTTAAACACTGTCAATGAGAAAGGGAAGTTTCCCTCTCAGCCTCACCAAAATCCTAAGGGGATGCATGAAGTGGAATCCAAGGATGAGGATTCTTCAAAGGTGAGGGACGTGCAAGCTACTATCACTTTGAGAAGTGGTAAGGAAGTGCATCAGCCGGAGCATGATCAGAGGAAAGCCAAAGAAGACAAGGCTGATAGAAAAGAAGAAAAGAAGAAAGAACAAAAGGGAAAGGAAGTTCAGATGAAAGAAAACATCATTCCTAGCATGGGTAAGGAACCTCAAATTCTTTTAAAGAAAGGCATGATGAAGAAGCACATGCCTCCTCCATTTCCTCAAGCCTTGCGTGGGAAGAAACCGATCAAGAATGCTTCTGAGATTCTTGATGTGCTAAGACAAGTGAAGGTGAATATTCCTTTACTTGATATGATCAAGCAAGTACCCACATATGCAAAGTTTTTGAAGGACTTGTGCACTGTGAAAAGAGGACTCAATGTTACAAAGCAAGCCTTCCTAACCGAGCAAGTGAGTGCTATAATCCAATGCAAGTCTCCAATCAAATACAAAGATTCGGGGTGTCCTACAATCTCAGTCAATATTGGAGGAACCCAAGTGGAGAAGGCATTGCTTGATTTGGGGGCAAGTGTTAACTTGCTTCCATACTCTGTATACAAGGAGCTGGGGTTGGGAGAACTCAAGCCAACATCTATCACCCTATCCTTAGTTGACCGATCAGTGAAAATCCCCAGGGGGGTAATAGAGGATGTATTGGTTCAAGGTAACAAATTCTACTATCCAATAGATTTTGTGGTGCTTGATACAGATCCCATTGTCAAAGGGATCAACTATGTTCCAATCATCCTTGGAAGACCATTCCTTGCAACATCCAATGCAATCGTCAATTGTAGGAATGGGGTCATGCAACTCACTTTTGGGAATATGACATTGGAACTCAATATTTTCCATCTATGTCAAAAGCACATCCATCCTGAAGAGGATGAGGGCCCAGAAGAAGTGTGTATGATAGATACCCTGGTGGAGGAGCATTGTAATCAGAGTATGCTTGATCAGTTTGAAGAGAATCCAGATGAAAGCCATGAATATCTTGATGATGGGTTAGCTAAACCCATGGGAATGAATGTCGTTATGTCAAACTGGAGAAAAAAGCCAGTGATCCTCCCTTTGTTCAAGGATAAGGAAGAGATGAAAGAAGCTAAGGATGCAATCCTTAAGCTTGAATTGAAGACCCTTCCTGCCGAGTTGAAGTATGCTTACTTGGAGGAAGGCAATAAAGCCTCGGTGGTAATTTCTTCTTCTTTAACCGTTTCACAAGAGGACAATCTTCTAAGAATCCTTAGAAAGCACAAGAAGGCCATCGGATGGCAAATTTCTGATTTGAAGGGGATAAGCCCATTGATTTGCACGCACCATATTTATATGGAGGAGGGAGCTAAGCCAACTCGTCAGCCACAGAGGAGATTGAATCCTCATATGCAAGAGGTAGTAAGGGCTGAAGTGTTGAAGCTTCTTCAAGCGGGCATCATTTACCCCATTTCAGATAGCACTTGGGTGAGTCCAACCCAAGTTGTTCCAAAGAAGTCCGGGATAACCGTAGTCAAGGGGGAAAATGGGGATGAAGTGTCCACACGCCTCACAATTGGTTGGAGGGTGTGTATTGACTACAGGAAGCTGAACACAGTAACGAGAAAGGATCACTTCCCTTTACCTTTCATGGATCAAGTCCTTGAGAGAGTATCTGGGCATCCTTTTTATTGCTTCTTGGATGGGTATTCCGGGTATTTTCAAATAGAGATTGATGTGGAGGACCAGGAGAAGACTACCTTCACTTGTCCATTCGGCACCTATGCTTATAGGCGGATGCCTTTTGGATTATGCAATGCTCCTGCTACCTTCCAAAGATGCATGCTTAGCATTTTCAGTGACATGGTTGAACGAATCATGGAAGTCTTCATGGATGACATAACTGTGTATGGGACTTCTTTTGAGTATTGTTTGTCACATCTTGAAGATGTTTTGAAAAGATGCATAGAGAAAGACCTCGTACTCAATTGGGAGAAGTGCCATTTTATGGTAAATCAAGGTATTGTTCTTGGGCACGTAATCTCAAAGAAGGGTATAGAGGTAGATAGAGCTAAGGTGGAACTAATTGTGAAGTTGCCACCTCCCACCAATGTAAAAGGAATAAGGCAATTCCTTGGGCATGCCGGGTTCTATAGGAGGTTTATAAAGGATTTTTCCAAGATTGCCAAACCTCTTTGTGAATTATTGGTGAAGGATGCCAAGTTTGAGTGGGATGATAATGTCAAAGGAGTTTTGAGCTTCTTAAGCAATTCTTGACATCAGCGCCCATTATGAGAGCACCAAATTGGGAGTTGCCATTTGAAGTGATGTGTGACTCAAGTGATTATGCCATTGGGGCTGTTTTGGGACAAAGAGAAGATGGTAAACCTTATGTGATCTACTATGCAAGCAAGTCTTTGAATGATGCTCAAAGGAATTACACCACCACTGAGAAGGAATTACTTGCTGTGGTGTATGCTTTGGATAAGTTCAGAGCTTATTTGATAGGGTCTTCCATTGTGGTATTCACGGATCATTCAGCTTTGAAGTATTTGCTAACCAAGCAAGATGCCAAGGCTAGGTTGATTAGGTGGATACTTTTGCTTCAAGAGTTCAACCTCCAGATCAGAGATAAGAAAGGTGTTGAGAATGTGGTAGCTGACCACTTGTCAAGGCTCAACATCGCTCATGACACCCATGGACTTCCCATAAATGATGATTTCCCTGAGGAATCCTTGATGCTTGTGGAGGAAGTGCCATGGTTTGCACACATTGCCAATTACTTGGTCACGGGAGAAATACCAAGTGAATGGAGCTCTCAGGACAAGAAGAATTTCTTTGCCAAGGTCCATGCATATTATTGGGAGAGCCTTTTCTCTTCAAGTATTGTGCGGACCAAATTATAAGGAAGTGTGTGCCTGAACAAGAGAAGCATGGGATCCTATCTCATTGCCATGAGAATGCATGTGGAGGCCACTTTGCCTCTCAAAAGACGCAATGAGAGTTCTTCAATCGGGCTTTTGGTGGCCCTCACTTTTTAAGGATGCCCATGAGGTAAGTAAAGGATGTGATAAGTGCCAAAGACTAGGCAAGCTTTCAAGGAGAAACATGATGCCTTTGAACCCCATCTTGATAGTGGATCTTTTTATGTTTGGGGCATAGACTTCATGGACCTTTCCCTATGTCTTTTAGCCACTCCTACATCTTGGTAGGAGTTGATTATGTTTCAAAGTGGGTTGAAGCTATACCCTGTAGAACCAACGATCACAAAGTGGTTCTCAAGTTCCTAAAAGAAAACATCTTCTCGAGGTTTGGAGTGCCTAAAGCAATCATCAGTGATGGAGGCACTCACTTTTGCAACAAGCCCTTTGAAGCTCTTTTGGCCAAGTACGGAGTTAAGCATAAGGTAGCTACACCTTATCATCCTCAGACGAGTGGCCAAGTAGAGCTAGCCAACCGGGAAATTAAGAACATCTTGATGAAGGTGGTGAACACCAATAGGAAAGATTGGTCTGTTAAGCTCCTTGATTCCCTATGGGCGTATAGGACGGCTTATAAGACTATCCTTGGGATGTCACCGTACCGTCTTGTTTATGGCAAAGCTTGCCATCTTCCCGTTGAGATTGAGTTCAAGGCATGGTGGGCCATTAAAAAGCTCAACATGGATTTAACTAAGGCTGGGCTAAAGAGGAGTTTGGATTTGAATGAGCTTGAGGAATTGAGAAATGATGCCTATCTCAACTCAAAATAGCTAAGGAAAAGCTAAAGAGATGGCATGATCAGTTGGTGATCAACAAAAAATTCTTCAAGGGACAAAGAGTCTTGCTATATGACTCTAAGCTTCACCTATTTCCGGGAAAGCTCAAATCAAGGTGGGTAGGGCCTTTTGTCATCCACCAAGTACACTCACATGGAGTAATTGAGTTACTCAACTCAAAAAGTGAAAAGACCTTCAAGGTAAATGGGCAAAGACTCAAGCCCTACATCGAGCCATTTTCCCGTGACAAGGAGGTACTCATCCTCCATGACCCATCACATCCTTGAGAAAGTGTGGTAAGTTGATGAGCTTAGCATGAAAAGCTAAGTGCTCATCTCTTTTTGTTTTAATTTTAGTATTACATTCTTGTTTACTTTGCATTTTTAATACTTTTGCACATATTTTGTTTAGGTTTCTTAGTTTTGATTTTGATTTTTTTATGTTTTTAATGGAGCTTTGATGTCCAATAGCAGGTACGAAAGCTCACAAGCTCACAAATGTGGAGAAAAATGTGAAATAGAGGAGAAATATATCTAAGTCCAAGCTTAAAAGCCCATTTCGCAAGGTGAATTTCACCTTGCGAAATGCACATTTTGGCAAGATGCAAAATGCAACCTCTCGGGATTGCACTTTCGCAAGGAGTAACCAGTGCGAAAATTTTCGCAAGTCATTTTTCACCTTGCGAAATTGTTTTCAAAGCAAATATCAAAATGCAACCTCTCGGGATTGGTTTTTAAGGGGAGTAACTAGTGCGAAAATTTGGCAAGGTGAATTTTTACCTTGCGAAATTTTTTCTTCATGCTTACCAAGGATTTGATTCTTTTTAAATTCATTTTCAAACTTCAATTTTCTAGTTTTAACACTCCTCAGTTCATCCCCGTACTTAGACAAAATTTTCAAAAAAAATTTTCATGGCCAAAACCCCTTTTTAAAGCCTTCTCAACTTCATTTTTCATGCACAAAACACTATTCACCTTGCATTTCCTCTCTAGGCTGCATGCTTCATTGTTCCAAGGTGAGTAATTTTTCACTTTTCTCCATTTTTGGCTCCTTAAATTGCTTGTTTATGTCATTTCTATGTTTTAGGAACCATAAACATGCATTTTCATCCATTAAAACCATTTCAATAATCAATTTTTTTCAAATCAAAGACCCACATGGCCGCCACCATTTTTGCAAAAATCTCTATCTTGCAATGTGTTTTAGGCTCCCAAACTTACTCCATTGCATTTAGAATCATGTTTCCATTAAAACCATACCCTTTTTCTGAATTTTAAACCGTTAAAAATGAAAACTCAAATTCAAAGTAAGCATTGGAGAAGAAGATGAATAGTGCTGCGTGAATAGTGCCCGTTGCCAAATTTAGCAACCACTATTCATGCCTTGCAAATTTTGCACTGGTTACCATTTCAACTGTATTTTTGACACTTTACCCCTGGGATGCTCTATTTTTCGTGCTTTTCAGTCTTATTTCAATATTTATACCATGGCACGGACACGGGGGGCATCCTCTTCAGCAAGTCAGCGTGGGGCCCACTCACAGAGAGGTTGTCGTTCTACACCATCTCACCCTGCCCAGACCCCAGTTCCCTCTACTCAGCACGGGTACGGGACTAGACGATCATCTGGGTCTTCCAGGGCACCAGTGCCACCCCCTGTGAGCAGTCCTCCACCTAAGAGGACTCGGATTTCAAGACCAGGCGAGTCCTCCAGAGCCCCTCCATCACCGCCAGCATCTACTATCCCAGGCTCTTCCCACCTAGCAGAGGTCCTCAAGCGGCCTATGATAGCAGGGCCACCCCTCCCAGGCAACACGGATATCAGAGATAAGCCATTTCACGAGGAGATCTGTATGCAGCATGAGACTCTCCGCCTATTACCAGAGCTACAGGAGTCATACCGCCTTCTGCAGAGGTACCACATCGAGCCATTTATGACTCCTAGGTCCTTCTATTACCCTAGGGTAGTCTTAGATTTCTACCAGACTATGACTACTAGAGGCATCCAGGACCCCATAGCCATTCATTTTGTGATTGATGGCCGGCATGGTATTTTAGAGGCCCGAGATATAGCCGCCTCTATGCATTTTCCGCCTATCCCTGAGGACCTTGGTTCCTTCCGGCATTGGTCTCAGTATTCAGAGCCCGACATGGTGTCTACCTTATCAGGAGGTCGAGTCACTCGTAGGACCATTTTGAGGAGGGAGCTTCCTCCACGGATGTTACTTGTAGATTTGGCGCTCCGCACCAATCTTTTTCCACTCCAGCATGTCGTCCAGAGGGTGGTGCTATCCTAGATGCGCTTTACCGCATCTCTGAGGGATTCTACTTTGGACCCCACCATCTAGTCATGGCTGCTCTTACCTATTTTGAGGAGAAGGTGCATAGGAAGCGCCTACACAGAGCTGGTACTATTCCACTCTTATTTCCGAGGCTCATCTCTCAGGTCTTAGAGGATATGGGATACCCTTCTCAGCCCCACCTAGAGCGTCGTCATCATTGTCGAGAGCTCTTTACCACTAAGAGTTGGACCCAGTTCTTAGACCGCTCACGCATGGACCAAGGTATCCCTAGACCATTAGCTCCTGCGCCTCCAGCTTCTCCAGCGCCTCCCGAGTTTCCAGCAGCCTCAGCACCTACAGTACAGACATCACCAGAGCAGGACCCACATACCACAAAGCCTTCTTCTTCAGTACCTGCTCCAGTGACTTGCACTACTGATACTCCTACACCACCAGTCATTCCTGCTCCAGCCTATGCTGAGTCTTCAGCCGGGCCATCCATCACTGTCTCAGCTACAGAGTTCAGAGCTCTCATGTCTTCCTTTCACTCATTGAGCGCCTCTCAGGCCACCTTAGTCCGTGAGATGCAAGCCATCAGACGACAGATGGATACCATACAGACACATCAGGCTCAGCATACAGCTATCCTGGACCAGCACTCCGCCATGCTCTCTCAGATCCACCATCACTTGGGCATATCACCTCCTCCACCTCAGGAGCCATATCCATGATTGGATATTTCTATCTCCATTTTGTATATGTTTTTTGTATATGTACATGTTTTACATTCTGAGATTGTATGTACCTCATGCTTATATCTTGTACTCAACTCTCTCAGTTTATATAAGCATCATTTTTTGTATCTTATTTCCTCTCTCACGTTTCTTATGGTTTTTGAATCATGTGGATGCACTCACACGCTTTGAATACCACATCACCATAAGGTATATCATTCATTCCTCGTCTTTTTCCATAGAAACATTGGGGATAATGTTCATCTCGGTTGGGGGGAGAGTTGAGGAAGTAAGTATTTCCTATTTTAGTTAGTTATTTTGTTGATTTAGTAGTTTTTGCCCTTTTTCCTTTTTCAAAATTTTTTGTTTCATTCTCTATGGTTGTTTAAGATAATTTCTCAAAATAAAATAGGATAAGTCGAGTTTTAACTTAATTACTTAAGTCTTAGAGTTTGTTTTATGCTTTCAAAGTTGATAATCTATTGAAGCCCTCTTTGATTTCGAACTTATTTCTTCCATTTCAAGCTTTACACACACCGTGCACATTAGATCCCAGATATATGATGTAAAACTTTCTCACCCTCTAAGCTTAGGAAAATTTTGACTTGGTTCATTACTTAACTTCTTTTTAATAGTGTTGGGACACCTCAAAAAGACCAATGAGTCTTAAAAAAAAAAAAAAAAAAAAAAAAAAAAAGAATAAGCTTCTATTCTTTCCTTAAAACCTAAGCATGATCCGAAGGAGTGGCGAAAGCCTTTAAAACCCGATGCCCTAAACCTTGATTGGTTGGGAGTCATCGATCCTCTGCTTGCTACATAGGTGAATTGGTTAAGTTTAGTGAGTAAAAAGAATTGTGAATAAGAAGGTGCGTTCCTAACCTATTAAGAGTTGGTTAATTTTGCCAATGTTCGAGAAAAGCTTAGGTTGGGGGGAGAGGATAGTTGTACATACTATATCCGGAAGCTAATCTCATTAACACTTAGCTCATTATGGAAGAGTTTGATCCGGAACCTGAGAGTGGAGATTCTTTTGACACTTAATTGCATAATCTCCAATCTTTATACTTTTTGTTTAAGTTTTAGCTTTGACAACTCCTATTGCATTTTGAATCTTCATATCTTTAGTTCAACATGTGAGATGTGTTTTGATATCAGTCATGCCACTCAATTATTTTTTGGAGTGATTTGCATGATCCCTTTTATGTATATTATTATAGTTTACTTAGTTTTTATCTCCTCCATTGCTAAGGGACTAGCAATGAGTCGGTTGGGGGGTGTGATTACTACCAAAAAGTGCTATTTTGTAGACCTAATTATAATGGTTTTAAGCACCTTTGTGTAGTAATCATATTCATTTAACCCAATTAATTCATTAAGGTCCTTAGTAATTGGTTTTAACCATTTTGTGGCAAGTTTACATGTTTTTATCAGCTTATGAATCAATTCAAGCATGCCAAATGATGGAGGAGCTACTTGGACAAGTTAAAGCAAGGATTTTGGAAGCTCAAATTCATAAAGAACCAAGCTTTGGAGCTCCATAGCCCTTTGCCAAAGTCGTTCAAAGTATGCAAGGAAAGAACAATGGAGAAGAGGAAAACAGAGGACAGCAGCTGTAGTCTTCCTTCGCACTTTTGGGGCACTTTCCGAAGTCCATTTTCTACATGCTATATACCGTTTCAAAGATCAGGAAGGCAAGAATCCAACGCTTCAAACCGTGTATGATTTGGAGCTGAAATGAGGAAGATATGGCCTTCGGAAGACAACTGCATCAAACCTTGCGAAAATTTCGCAAGGTGAATTTCTCCTTGCGAAATTTCGCAAGGGGATTTTCCTCATGGTGCGAAATTTTGCCATTTCGCAACGTTGCGAAATTTCGCAAGGAGGATTTAGGCACATTGCGAAAATGCCAAATTTCCTCTGTTTCTCCACGCACGCACCACCTACTTCCCATATATTTTTAGCTTGATATTTTCTCATGTAAATTCCTTTTGTAACCTTGTAATCAACCAATGAAAAGGTTGATTTTGTAATAGCTCTTGTAATTTAGCTTGTTATTGTCTTTAAATAGAGGTGAAGAGCCTCAGACGAAAAATCTTGTAACCTGTAACCTTAGAAGTTATAAGAGCACTTTTGTTCATACGCTTCTTTTCTCCTTTCTTTGTCATTTTCTTAGTAGCCAAACATCCTTGGAGGATGAAATCCCCAAGGATGAGAGGCTAAAACCTTTTAGTTTCTTGAAGTAATGGATGCCTTGTGAAGCTCCCATGTCAGGATGGAGATTTCCAAGCCATAAATGTAAGTAGCCGAGCATCATAAATGTTTTCATTCAAAGTAAAGCTTTTAATCCCTCTGACTTGCTTTGAATGGCCAATACTTGATAACCTTTTGGTCTCAGTGGATTCTTATTGTTAGATCCACTGACGTTCATTAGTTATCTCCTACGAGCCATTGTATTGCAAGTGGAGGAGATGTCCTATATCAATAAAAGAGCATTTATGAGGTTCAGCTACCCTTTTTGTAAGTTTTCAAGGACTAAAACTTAGTTGTTAAACTCATACCGGTTCGGGAAGTAAGCATCACCTTAGTTGCTTCCCCAACTCGAGGTGAAAAGTCCCAAAATCTCCATTTTTACACAGTGAGTTAAGCATGGCTATCCAAAGCTTTGAGAAACTTCTTTTTCCATCTTTTAACCTATTTTCATGTTAGTTTAGTTTACAACACCTTTATCTTTTTATGTTTTCATCTTAACCTAATTTTTATTAAGAAAAGTTCACTCCATCCTCCGAACTTCACCAGTTAAAGTAAAAACCCATCCCAGTGTTCGATCCTAGAGCCACTATGCTATAGTAGCTTTGCTACTTTAGTGTAAGGACGTTAGGTATAAATTTTGTTGATACCCTTACATGCCAAGCTACCAAGAGTCGGGTTATCAGGTGTTTAGAGCCACTTTCTTAGTTAGTCATTTAGACCCACTTTCTTAGTGAGGCGTTCAGAGCCACATTATCAACTAGGCATTCAAAGCCACTTTCTCACTTGGCCGTTCAGATCTACTTTCTTTGCTAGGCATTTAAGGCACTTTCCTACTTAGGCCATTAGAGTCACTTTCTCAATTAGGCGTTCATAGCCACTTTCTCAGTTAGGCGTTCATAGCCACTTTCTCAATTAGGCATTAAGAGCCACTTTCCTACTTAGGCATTAAGAGCCATTTTCTTAGTAAGGCATTTAGAGTGGCATTCTAAGTTAAGAGTTCATAGCCACTTTCTTACTTAGGCTTTCAAAGCCACTATCTTAGTTAGGCGTTTAGAGCCACTTTCTCAATTAGGAGTTCAAAGTCACATTCTCACTTATGCATGTAGAACCACTTCTTAGTTAGGTGTTTAAAGCACTTAGACATTCCAAGCCACTTTCTCGGTTAGACGTTCACAACCACTTTCTCAGTTAAGTTTTTTAGAGCCACTTTTAGAGTTAGGCGTTCAGAGCAAATATCTTAGTTAGGGTTTCAAAGGCACTTTGTTAATTAGGTGTTCATAGGCACTTTCTCAATTAGGTGTGCAAAGCCACTTTCTCACTTAGGCGTTCTGATCAACTTTCTCAGTTGGGTGTTTAGAGTCACTTTCTCATTTAAGCGTACAATAGGCATTCAGGGCCACCTTTTCAATTAGGCATTCAGAGGCACTTTCTCAATTAGGCGTTCAAAGCCACTTTCTCACTTAGGCATGAAGGGCCACATTCTCAATTAGGCATTTAAAGCCGCGTTCAAAGTTAAGTATTGGTAGCCACTTTATTACTTAGTCATTCAAAGCCACTTTCACAGTTAGGTGTTTAGAGTGAATTTCTTAATTAAGCGTTCATAGTCACTTTCATAGTTAGGCGTTCAGAGCCACTTTCACAGTTAGGCATTCAAAGCCACTTTCTTAATTAAGTGTTCATAGCCATTTTCTCAATTAAGCATTTAGAGTCACTTTCTCAGTTTGGATTTGAGAGCCACTTTTTCAGTTTGGAGTTTAGATGTACTTTCTTAATTAGGTGTTTGGAGTCACTTTCTCCCTTAGGCGTTTTAGAGCCACTTTCTTAGTTAAGCGTTCAGAGCCACTCTCTCAGTTAGATGTTAGAGCCACTTTCTCAGGTTGGCATTCAGTGCCACTTTCTTAGTAAGACATTCAGAGCTACTTTCTGAGTTATGCATTCAAAGCCACTTTCTCAGTTAGGTATCCAGGGTCACCTTCTTAGTTAGGCGTTTAGAGCCACTTTCTCACTTAGGTGTTCAAAGGCACTTTCTCAGTTAGAGGTTCAGAACGAATTTCTCCAATTAGGCATTCATTGCCACTTTCTCAATTAGGCATTCAGTGTAAATTTCTTAGTTTGGCATTTAGAGCGACTTTCTCAATCAAGAGTTCAAAGCCACTTTCTCACTTAGGCGGTCAAAGCCACTTTCTTACTTAGGCATTCAGAGCCATTTTCTTAGTTAGGTGTTCAAAGTCACTTTCCTAATTAGGCATTGAGAGCTACTTTGTCACTTAGGCGTTCAAATTCACTTTCTCAATTAACCATTCAAAGTCACTTTCTTAGTTAGAGGTTTAGAGCCACTTTCTCAATTAGGTGTTTAGAGCCACCTTCTCAATTAGAGTTTTAGAGCCACTTTCTCACATAGGCGTTTAGAGCCACTTCCTCATTTAATCTTTAAGAGCCACTTCCTCATTTTGGCGTTAAGAGCCACTTTCTTAGTTAGGCATTCAAAACAACTTTTTCAGTTAAGTGTTTCAAAGCCACTTTCCTAGTTAGGCGTTAAGAAGGACGTTCTTAGTTTGGCTTTTAGAGCTAATTTTTTTAGTTGGGGTATTAGAGGCATTTTCTCAATTAGGCATTCAGAGCCACTTTCTCAATTAGGCGTGACAAGCCACTCTCTTACTTAGGCCTTCCGATCAACTTTCTTAGTTAGGCGTTTAGAGTCACTTTCTTAGTTAGTCATTTCAAGCCACTTTCTCAGTTAGGCGTTCTAAGCCATTTTCTCAGTTAGGCGTTTAAGGTGAGTTTCTTAGTCAAGCGTTTAGAGCTTCTTTCTCAGCTAGGTGTTCAGAGTCACTTTCTTAGTTAAGCGTTCATAGCCACTTTATCAACTAGGCGTTGAGAGCAATTTTCTCACCTAGGCGTTCAGAGCCATTTTCTCACCTTGGTGTTCAGAGCCACTTTCGCAGTTAGGCATTGAAAGACACTTTTATATTTAGGCCATTAAAGCCACTTTCTCAATTAGGTATTCATAGCCACTTTCTCAATTAGACGTTTGGAGCCAATTTCTTAATTAGGCGTTCATAGCCACTTGTTCAGTTAGACATTTATAGCCATTTTCTCAATTAGGAGTTCAGAGACACTTTCTTACTTAGGTGTTCATAACCAATTTCTCACTTAGGTGCTCTGAGCCATTTTCTCAGTTAGGCATTCACAACCACTTTCTCAGTTAAGTGTTTCAGAGCCACTTTTAGAGTTAGACGTTTAGAAGGAATTTCTTAGTTAGGCGTTTAGAGCGAATTTCTTAGTTGGGTTTTAGAGGCACTTTCTCAATTAGGCATTTAGAGTCACTTCTCAGTTAGATGTGTAGAGCTACTTTCTTACTTAGGCGTTCTGATCAACTTTCTTAGTTAGGCGTTCATAGCCACTTTCTCAGTTAGGCATTTATAACCATTTTCTCACTTAGGCGTTTAGACCCACTTTCTCCGTTAGGCATTTAGAGCCAGCTTCTCAGTAAGACATTTAGAGACTCTTTCTCAATTAGGCGTTGAAAGCCACTTTCTCAATTAGGCATTTAAAGCCATGTTGAAAGTTAAACATTCATAGGCACTTTATTATTTAGGCATTCAAAGCCACTTTCATAGTTAGGCGTTAAGAGGCACTTTCTTAGTTAAACGTTCATAGCCATTTTCACATTTAGCCGTTCAGAGCCACTAGTTAGGCATTTAGAGTCACTTTCTTAGTTTGGGTATTAGAGCCACTTTCTCAGTTTGATGTTCAGAGTCACTTTCCCCATTAGGCGTTGAGAGCCACTTTCTCAATTAGACATTAGAGTCACTTTTTTCAAGTAGGCGTTTAGTCTCGCTTTCTCCGTTATACGTTTAGAGCTACTTTCTGAGTCAGGCGTTCAGAGCCACTTTCTCAGTTAGGCGTTTAGAGTCACCTTCTCAGTTAGGCATTCAAAGCCACTTTTTATTGGGATAGAGCCCTTAAAAGCATGACGTGATGTAATAAATTTGGAATTTATCATTTATTTAAGTTTCACTTTTATCTATCCTCATTCCATCTATTATACTTTATGAGCATTCTTGCTTGCATCTTTTGCATTGTACGTGGCTTAGGTGTATTAGGAGTTGCATAGAAGATCTAATTCTTGGGTTCCTTGCAAACAGATGACTTGTTCAAAGTCGATTCATGGGCTTAAGTAACCCATTAGAGTTTGTAGTGCACCACCTCCTAATTGGAGGGATGGCTGGTCTTGGCTATTAGGATGGGTTTCTCATGGTGAGTGCACTAATGTGTATGGTTGCACATTTGACTTGACCTATAGTGAGTTATGACTAAAGGCCATCAAGTAGTCATGACTCCACTAAGTTGCTTCATTGTATTGTCTCTCAACCTTGAGATAATACTGAGTTTGTGTTGGAGTTAGCAATGGCTTTGACCTAAGGGTGAGATCGTAAGTTGATCATATATTCTCTATGGATTAGGTCACTATTGATGAAAGTGGGTAGCAATAGGTATTCTCAATAAAGGCACCATGATATCTCTTGGGATTGAGACAATGTGTCCCCTTGGGTGATCCTAAGGAGGTGTGTTCATGGAAACTATAGCCATAGTAGTTCATAAAGTGGAACTTGACATAAGCTCTTTGAGAACTAAGATATGTCAATTGAACACACAATAGGAGGATCTACAACTCAAGGATGGTAGAGCTAGTGTTGAAAGGCTGATAACTTTCACCTTGTTAGATTACGAACACTAGTTCATAGGGAGACTAAACACAAGGGATAGCAGGTCACAAACCTAAGCACTTGGTGTGTTGTTGTTATTTACATAGGATATTGGAGTTCAGTTGATTCTCTATAGTGGGATGTTGAATCAACTTTAGAATTGGATTCTGAGTGAGCCAATATTCCTATGGGTCTTAATGGTCCTCGCTTTGAGCTTATATACCTTGTTGACATGAGTTATAAGGGTCGAATTGGCTTTAGGTTCACTTTTGTGCATAAGGGTGTTTGGGTAATTATGCAAGGTTGCACAGGGGTAAGTGAACAAGGTCTCTAGATTAGGATAATTGATTAATTAGTAGGCCCTTTTGGGTTAATTAATTAGTTAAGATCTATTTTGGGCTAGATTAAGTGACCCAAGCCCTTAGTGGGCTTAAGTCACTTAAGCCCAATAGAAAACTCTATAAATACCCCCTTATGGGTTAAGGTTCAAATAGTTTTTTCTAGAGAGTTGTCTTCCATCTTGATAGAGAGAGAAAGAGTCATAGCCTCTACCCTCTATTCCATCCTGACTAGAAGTGTGTCAAGATCAAGGTTTGAGTCATCGAGCAGAAGACTTGGGGTTTACGAGACTTCTACATTTCATTTTTCATCTTCACCACGTGGATTTGATTCGAGAACATCTGAATATGAGGTATGGTTTTTGTTAGCACTTTCTGAATCCCTTTAAAGTTTAAAAATGTTATTTTTCCACTGTGCATAGGGTTTAGAAAAGGCCTAGGATAGTTATGCATGTTTCTAACCTGATTCGGGCTTGGGAAATAGAGAGATTTGAGTTTTTCACATCACTTACTCTATTAGGCATTTGAGCCACCTTCTCAGTTAGGCGTTCAAAACAACTTTCTCAATTAGGAATTCAGAGCCACTTTCTCAGTTTGACATTTAGAGCCACTTTCTCACTTTGGCATTAATAGCCACTTTCTTAGTTAGGCATTCAAAGCCAAGTTCAAAGTTAAGCGTTCGTAGCCACTTTCTTACTTAGGTGTTCAAAACCATTTTCTTAGTTAGGTGTTTAAAGTCACTTCTAAGTTAGGCATTTGGAGTCACTTTGTCACTTAGTCGTTAAGAGCCACTTTCTTAGTTAGACGTTAGAGCCACTTTCTCAGGTAGGCGTTTCATGCCACTATGTCACTTAGGCATTCAGAACTACTTTCTTAGTTAGGCGTTTAGAGCCACTTTCTCAGTTAGGTGTTCAAAACCACTTTCAAACTTAGGTGTTTAGAATCACTTTCTTACTTTGGGCATCATAACCATGTTGTCACTTAGACATTCAAAGCCACTGTCTTAGTTAGGAGCTCATAACCACTTTCTCAATTAGGCATTCAAAGCCACTTTTTCAATTTGGCATTTAGTGCAACTTTCTTCGTTAGGTATTTAAAGCCACTTTCTCAATAAGGCGTTCAGAGCCATTTTCTCAGTTAGGTGATCAAAGCCACTTTCTTAGTTAAGCAATTAGGGCAACTTTCTCCCTTAGGCCTTCAGAGCCAGTTTCTCAATTAAGCATTTAGTGTGACTTTCTTAGTTAGGCGTTCAGATCCATTTTCTCAGTTAGGCGTTCATAGCCACCTTCTCACTTAGGCATTTCAAGCTACTTTCTCACTTAGACATTCAGAGCCACTTCTTCACTTAAGTGTTAAGAGCCACTTTCTTAGTTAGGTGTTCAAAGCCACTTTCAGAGTTAGGAATTCAAAGGGACTTTCTTAGTTAGGCGTTCGAGCCAATTTCGTAGCTAGGGTTTCAGGGGCACTTTCAAAGTTAGGCATTAAGAGCCACTTCCTTAGTTAGGAATTCAAAGTCACTTTCTCACTTGGGCATTTAGAGCCACTTTCTTAGTTAGGTGTTCAAAGACACTTTCATAGTTAGGCATTTAGAGCCATTTTCTAAGCTAGGTGTTCAAAGCCACTTTCTTAGTTAGCTGATCACAACCACTTTATCAACTAGGCATTTAGAGCCACTTTCTCACTTAGGTTAGGCATTCTAGGGACTTTCCTACCTAGGCCTATTGAGCCACTTTCTTAGTTAGGCATTCATATCCACTTTCTCACTTAGACGTTCATAGCTAGTTTCTCAGTTAGACGTTCATAGCTAGTTTTTTAGTTAAGCGTTAGTAGCCACTTTCTTAGTTAAGTGTTCAGAGCCACTTTGTCAATTAAACGTTCAGAGCCACTTTCTCAATTAGGCTTTCAAAGTTGCTTTCTCAGTTTGACATTTAGATTCGCATTCTCAGTTAGGCATTCAGAGCCACTTTCTTAATGAGGCATTCAAAGTCACTTTCAAACTTAGACGTTCAAAGTCACTTTCTTACTTTAGCCTTCATAACCATGTTCTCACTTAAACGTTCAAAGCTACTGTCTTAGTTAGAAGATCATAACCACTTTCTCAATTACACATTCAGAACCACTTTTTTAGTTAGGCATTTAGTGAAACTTTCTTAGTTAGGCATTTAAAGCCACTTTCTCAATTAGGCGTTTAGAGTCTCTTTCTCAGTTAGGCGATCAGAGCCACTTTCTTAGTTAAGCAATTAGGGCAATTTTCTCACTTAGGCGTTCAGAGCCACTTTCTCAATTAAACATTTAGTGTGACTTTCTTAGTTAGGCGTTTAGAGCCACTTTCTTAGTTAGGTGTTCAGAGCCACCTTCTCACTTAGGTGTTTAGAGCCACTTTCTCACTTAGGCATTCAAAGCCACTTTCAAAGTTAGGCGTTCAAAGAGACTTTCTTAGTTAGACGTTCAAAGACTATTTCTTAGTTAGTGTTTTAGAGGCACTTTCGGAGTTAGGCATTTAGAGCCATTCCTCAATTAGGAATTCAATGTCACTTTCTCACTTAGGTGTTTAGAGCCACTTTCTCAGTTAGGTGTTTAGAGCCACTTTCATAGTTAGGCATTTAGAACCATTTTCTCAGTTTGGCATTCAAAGCCACTTTCTTAGTTACGTGGTCACAACCACTTTATCAACTAGGCGTTTAGAGCCACTTTCTCACTTAGGCGTTCAAAGCCAGTTTCTTTGTTACGCGTTCTAGGCACCTTTCCTACCTAGGCCTATAGAGCCACTTTCTTAGTTAGGCGTTCATAGCCAGTTTTTCAGTTAGATGTTCATAGCTAGTTTCTCAGTTAGACATTCATAGCTAGTTTCTCAATTAGGCATTAGTAGCCACTTTCTCAATTAAGTGTGTAGAGCCACTTTGTCAATTAAACATTCAGAGCCACTTTCTCAATTAAACATTCAAAACCACTTTCTCACTTAGGCATTCAGAGCTAGTTTCTCACTTAGGCATTCCAAGCTGTTTTCTCAATTAGGTGTTCACAACCCCTTTCTCAATTAGGGGTTTTAGAGCCACTTTCTCAGTTAGGCGTTCAAATGTACTTTCTTAGTTAGGTGTTCAAAGCCAATTTCTTAGTTAGGGGTTCAGAGGCACTTTCACAATTAGGCATTTGGAGCCACTCTCCTAGTCGGCTGTGGAGAGCCACTTTCTCACTTAGGCATTCAGATCCACTTTCTTAGTTAGGCATTCAGAGCCACTTTCTAAGTTAGGCGTTCATAGCCACTTTCTCACTTAGGCCTTCAAAGCCACTTCTCTATTAAGCATTCATAGCCACCTTCTCAGTTAGGCGTATAAAGCCAATTTCTCAATTAGGCATTCAGAGCCACTTTCCTACTTAGGCGTTAGGTGCCTCTTTCTTAGTTAGGCATTCAAGGCCTCATTTGGAGTTAAGCGTTCGTAGCCACTTTCTTACTTAGGCATTCAATGGTGTGTATTTTAGAGCCATTTTCTCAGTTAGGCGTTTTGAGCCACTTTTTTACTTACGCGTTTAGAGCCATTTTTTGAGGTAGGCATTTAGAGCTACTTTATCTATTAAGCATTTAAAGCCACTTTCTCAATTAAACATTCAGAGTTACCTTCTCAAATAGGCATTCAGAGTATCTTTTTCACTTAGGCGTTTTGAGCCACTTTCTCAGTTAGGCGTTCATGGCCACTTTCTTAGTTAGGCGTTTAGAGCCACGTTCTCATTTAGGCGTTCAAAGCCACTTTATTAGTTAGGCATTCAATGCCTATTTATCAGCTAGGCATTCAGAGCCACTTTCTTATTTAGGTGTTCAGAGTCACTTTCTCTACTAGGTGATCAAAGCCACTTTCTCAATTAGGCATTCAAAGACACTTTTCTACTTAGGTCGTTAGAGCCACTTTCTCAGTTAGGCGTTTATAGCCACTTTCTTAGTTAGGCATTTAGAGTCACTTTCTCAGTTTGGCATTCAAAGTCGCTCTCTCACTTGGACATTTTGAGGCATTTTTTCAATTAGGCGTTAAATTCTACTTTCTTAGTTAGGTGTTTAAAGCCACTTTATTAGCTAGGCATTTAGAACCTCTTTCTTAGTTAGGCGTTCAGAGCCACTTTATCAATTAGGGATTCAGAGCCACTTTCTCTCCTTAGGTGTTCAGAGTCACTTTCTTAGCTAGGTGTTTAGAGCCACTTTCTTAGTTAGGCGTTCATAGATAGTTTCCTACCTAGGCCTTTAGAGCCACTTTCTTAATTAGGTATTCATAGCCACTTTTTTTCAGTTAGACGTTCCAAGTGAGTTTCTTAATTAGGCGTTCCTAACCTCTTTCTCAGTTAAGTCTTTCAGAGCCACTTTCAAAGTTAGGCGTTCAGAGGGACTTTCTTAGTTAGGTGTTTAGTGCTAATTTCTTAGTTATGGTTTTAGAGGCACTTTCTTAGTTAGGCATTCAGAGACACTTTCTTAGTTAGGCATGTAGAGCCATTTTCTCACTTAGGCATGTAGGACAACTTTCTCACTTAGGCGTTCAGACCCACTTTGTCAATTAAGAGTTCATAGCCACTGTCTCGATTAGGTGTTCAGAGCCACTTTCTCTATTAGACATTCAGAGCCACCTTCTCAATTAAGTGTGCAAAGCCACTTTCTCAATTAGGTGTTTAGAGCCACTTTCTTACTTAGGCGTTAAGTGCAACTTTCATAGTGAGGCGTTCAAAGCCACATTCAAAGTTAAGCATTCCTAACCACTTTCTTACTTGGGCATTCATAGCCACTTTCTCAGTTAGGCGTTTAAAGCCACTTTCTCAGTTTTTAATTTAGAGCCAATTTCTCAGTTAGGCGTTTAGAGCCACGTTCTCAGTTAGGCATTCAGATTCACTTTCTTACTTAGGCTTTTAGAGCTACTTTCTTAGTTAGGCGTTCAAAGCCATTTTCTCAGTTAGACATTCAAAGCCACTTTCTCAGTTAGATGTTTGAAGCCATTTTCTGAGGTAGGCATTCAGGGCTACTTTATTAGTTAGGTGTTGAAAGCCACTTTCTCAATTAGATTTTGAAATCCACTTTCTGAGGTGGGCATTCAGGGCTACTTTTTGAGGTAGGCATTCAAGGCTACTTTCTTAGTTAGGCATTCAAAGCCACTTTCTTAATTAGACATTTAGATTCACCTTCTTGGTTAGGTGTTTAGAGCCACTTTCTCACTTAGACATTCAGAGCTACTTTCTCAATTAGGTGTTCATATCCACTTTCTCAGTTAGGTGTTTAGGGTCACTTTCTTAGTGTGGATTTTAAAGCCACTTTTTGAGTTAGGTGTTTAGAGCCACTTTCTCAGTTAGGCATTTAGAGTCACTTTCTCACTCAGTGCCACTTTCTTTATCAAACATTCAGAGTCACCTTATCAATTAAGCATATAGAGCCACTTTCTTAATTAGGTGTTCAAAGCCACTTTCTTACTTAGGAGTTCAAAGCCACATTCAAAGTTAAGCGTTTCTAGCCAATTTCTTACTTGGGCGTTCATAGCCACTTTCTCAATTAGGTTTTCAAAGCCACTTTCTCAGTTTTTATTTTAGAGCCACTTTCTTAGTTAGGCATTTAGAACCACGTTCTTAGTTAGGCGTTCAAAGTCACTTTCTCACTTAGGCATTCAAAGCCACTTTCTCAATTAGACGTTCAAAGCCACTTTTTGAGGCAGGCATTCAAGGCTACTTTCTCAGTTAGTCATTCAAAGCTACTTTCTTAGTTAGGCATTTAAAGTGACCTTCTAATTTAGGTGCTCAGAGCCACTTTCTTACTTAGGCGTTTAGAGCTACTTTCTCAGTTAGGCATTCATATCCACTTTCTCAACTAGGTATTCAAAGCCACTTTCTTAGTGTGGATTTTGGAGCCACTTTTTGGGTTGGGAGTTTAGAACCACTTTCTTAGTTAGGTGTTTAGAGTCACTCTCTCACTTAGGCGTTTATTGCCACTTTCTCACTTAGGCGTTCAATGCCACTTTCTCAATTAGGCGTTTAGAGCCATTTTCTCAGTTAGACGTTGAGAGCTACTTTCTAAGGTAGGTATTCATAACTACTTTCTTTATTAGGCTTTCATAGTCACTTTCTCAGTTAGGATTTTAGAGTCATCTTCTCAATTAGGGGTTCAAAGCCAAATTCTCGCTTAGGTGTTTTAAGCCACTTTCTCAGTTAGGCGTGCAGGGCCACTTTCTTAGTTAAGCGTTTAGAGCCACTTTCTTAGTTAGGTGTTCAAAGCCACTTTCTCAGTTTGGAACCATAATCATTCATGTTAATTACAACCCTGATTTGTTCATAGTATCTAGAGCCTTGGGCTCATAATTCAGTGTTGTTCATATCATTCGCATCGTTGAGTTTTTCACAAGATTTAGAGTCTTGAGCTCACAACCAATAGTCATCCATGTCAACCACAACCTTGAGTTGTTCATAGCATCTAGAGCCCTGAGCAAAATACACAGAGTCCTTCATGTTAACTACAACCTTGAGCTATTCATAGTATCTGGTGCTCTAAGCTTGGGATCGCAACTTGTTCATGTCATCCACAACCCTGATTTGTTAATAGCATCTAAAACCCTCATCTCACAACCCATAGTCATTCAATTCAACCATAACCAAGAGTTGTTCATAGCATTTAGAGACTTGAGCTCACGACCTGAAGTCATTCATGTTATCCACAATCCTAAGTTGTTTATATCATTTAAAGGCTTGAACTCATGATGTAGAATTATTCATATCATCCGCAATGTTGTGTGATTCATAGGTTCTAGAAGATTGAGCTCAGAAATTCCTGAGTCGTTCATATCATCTATAAGTCTGGGTTATTCCTAGCTTCAACAGCCTTGAGCTCAAAACCTAGAGTATTTCATGTCAACCACCACCTTATGTTGTTCGTAGTATCTAGAGCCTTGATCTGATGACCTAGAGTCGTTCATGCCAACCACAGTCTTGAGCTGTTCATAGCATTTAGAGCCCTAAGCTCACAACTCAGAGTTGTTCATGTGTACCACAACCCTGAGATATTCATAACATCTAGAACCTTGAGCTCACAACCCAGAGTCATTCATATCATCCACAACCCTGAGTTGTTCATAGCATCTAGAGGCTTGAGTTCATGACATAGAATCATTCATATAATCCATAGCCTTAAGCTGTTCATAGCATCTAGAGGTTTGAGCTCACGTGATCCCAAGTCATCTATATCATCCACAACTCTAAGTTGTTCATATCATCCAAAGCCCTGATCTCATGACCTGGAGTTGTTCATGTCAACCACAACCCTGAGCTTTTTATTGCATCTAAATCCTTGATCTTTCATAGTATCTAAATCCCTAAGCTCACAACTTGGAGACTTTCATGTCAACCACAACTCTGAGTTGTTCATAGTATCTAGAGGCCAAAACTCATGACTTGGAGACGTTCATGTCATGCAAAGCCTTGAGTTGTTCATAGGATCTAAAGCCCTAAGCCCACTACCTGGAGTCATTCGTGTCAACCATAGCCCAGAGCTGTTTATAGCATCTAGAGCCCTAAGCTCACAACCTGGGGTCGTTCATGTTATCCACAAGTCTGAGTTGTTCATAAGATCTACAGGCTTGAACTCATGATGTAGAATCGCTCATGATATCCATAGCCTTGAGTTGTTCATAGCATCTAGAGATATGAGCTCACGAGATTCAAAATCATTCATATCATCCATAACCTTAAGTTGTTCATAGCTTTTAGAGCCTTGAGCTCACGACTTGAAGTCTTTCATGTCAACCATAGCCCTTAGTTGTTCATAGTATCTAAAGTGTTGAGCTCATGACCTAGTGTCGTTCATGTCATCCATAACCCTAAGTTGTTCATAACATCTAGAGCCTTGAGCTCACAATCTGAAGTCGTTCATGTCATTTATAGCCCTAAGCCATTCATAGCATCTAGAGGCTTAAGCTCATGACATCGAATTTTTTATATCACCCACAGCCCAAATCGGTTCTGTAGACCCTTAATTTTGTCCTTTGACACTTGCATTTTATCGTATGGGTGTCACATGCACCCATGTTTTCATATGACCCCGCCATGGCCCCCTTTTGGCCTTGATCGGTTTCTGAGCCTTGTGTAGGTTCATTTGTGATCCAATGTAGTGCGGGTGTGTAGTTCATTTTGGAGTTCCATCATGGCCAATTTCCCTAGTTGTTCACACCATGCTATAGGGAAGGAAGTGAGGCCCCCCAAAAATTTTAGTTAAGTTGGAATTCATAAGAGCATGTTCGAATTCAAAGCACTTGGGCTTGTTTTGATCATATCTCCCTCATCTGAACTTGGAATCATGCACTATTTTTTTTATGGACTTCTTATTCTTCAAGGAACATTATATCAAAATTTCAATTTTTTTCTCAACCAGCTCGACCGGTTCCCAAAGTTTCAGTTTAGGCATAATTCATTGAAGCAGGTCTGAATTCGGAGCACTTGGGCTTGTTTTGATCATATCTCCCTCATCCAAACTCGGAATCGTGTACCATTTTTTTTATGGACTCCTTATTCTTCAAGAAACATTTTTTCAAAATTTCAAATTTTTTCTCAACCGGTTCGACCAGTTCCCAAAGTTTCAGTTTAGGCAGAATTCATTGAAGCAGGTCCGAATTCGGAGCACTTGGGCTTGTTTTGATCATATATCCCTCATCCAAACTCGGAATCACGCACCGTTTTTTTATGTACTTCTTATTCTTCAAGGAATATTCTATCAAAATTTAAAATTTTTTCTCAACTGGCTCAACCGGTTCCCAAAGTTTTAGTTTAGGCATAATTCATTGAAGCAGGTCCGAATTCGGAGCGCTTGGGCTTGTTTTGATCATATCTCCCTCATCCGACCTCAGAATTGCGCACCATTTTTTTATGGACTCCTTATTCTTCAAGGAACATTTTATCAAAATTTCAAAATTTTTCTCAACCAGCTCTACCGGTTGGAATCCGGTTCAACCGGTTCATCGAGTCAGCTTGTATGGAGCATTGATTTTGGTGATTTTAGAGCCCAATTCCTACATGGCTTAGGCCCATGGGCTCCAGATAAGTTTTAGGCTATATGTTAGATCCATTTTGGGCTTTATTTTGGATTCCTTGCAGCCCACCATGAATCCATATGGATCCTTGGTGGGAAAGCAAGTTGAAAGCTTAAGATAGTTAGCTTGCATGGAGAATGAGGAGGGGAGTTAATGGGAAAGGTGATTCCAAGACTGACTAGAGCTCTTTCTAGAGCTTGAAGGAGAGAAAAATGTAGAGGCTTTGATGGCATGAGGTCTGGGACTATAAAAGAGGAAAAAAAAAATCAAGGGGGGACTCTGTGGAATTGTGGGGGAGGAATTTTATAAGAGGTTTTTGGAGGGTTTCTTTTCGTGAGTGGTCTAAGGGAGTGGAGTGAAGAGGTCCTCAGAATTTTGGGGGTCTCAGATATGTTTGGAGAAGCTTTGCAAGCTGAGGGAGTAGATCCTCTATTTTTAGAAGAAAAGCAGAGTAAGGAAACACTACTTGTGTATAGATCGAGGCTGCTTCTCTGGGCCCCGCTTGAAAGTGGGAATCTTTTGACATTTGAAAGGCTCTGCACGTGAAGGAAAGGAGGAGAAGGAGGCCTGAGTTTAGATCTTTAGCAAGTAAGATTCATGAGGAAATTTTAGAAATTTCATCTGTTTGATTGAATTGTCTTTTTTTTATGCTCAGCCAATCTTTGGATGTCATTTTTTGATTTAAGTAGATTATTCCAGCTATGTGGATTGTTTTAGACTTGCTGTGTATGCACTCATGCTCCGATTCATGGATTTCAATATTCTTTGTGTTTAGTTGATGAATGAGTGTCGGTTTCTTTAGAATCTGATGCATGCTATGTAAGGGTTGGGCTCACCGCCACTCTTAACTATTGCCATCCCTCAAAGTATTGCATGAAATGAGGATAAGGATGAAGGCAGTTTGGTTACCTTTTTTGGCACACTTGTTATGCTGTGTTTTCTTATCTTTCCTTTGTCTAGGAATGCATGAGAATTTTGTATGACATTTGTGGTTTCCTTCAGATTATCTCTCTATTCATATGTTGATGAATATGTCTCTCCCATTGGTTGATTGATACTTGATGTTGTTGGGTAAGGAGAGGAAGGCTCGGGCTGTGAGATCCTTTTGTTTTTTATTATTCAAATGTTTTCTAGGTTCAGTACAGTTTGCATTTAGGTGGGATTTAGGCCCACCCTTGAGTGTTGTTTTGGTAGGATATCTCAATTGAAATGTGAGGGTCATAATATCATTGGTTTGCTTATTGAGAAAAGGGGCCACCATGGCCACTTAGTGTGCTAAGGGTAGTGACCTTTGGGCCGTTCAGATCTCAGTTCTAGATTTGCCCACTTGGGGCCTAGTCTTTACTTGAGCATGAATGAGTGGTTAAAGCCTAGGTTGTGCATTTTAGGAAATATTGAATAAAATTCTGATTGCATGTTTGTTTTGAATTTGGGAAATGGGAAGGGTATTGATAATTGATTTAGGGAACTCAGACCATTCCTGTCACATTTCAGTTGATTAAAATCAAAAGACAAAGTAAAGCTTAGGCTTGGCTTGCTTGAAGTCAAAGTTCTCCTTAGCTTAGGATTTGGGTGGAGGGCTTTTGCTCTCCTTGTTTTGTCAATGGATGAGGTCTCCATGGCATTCTGTGTTGGATTTAGGAGCTGCCCATCTTGGACGTCCAGTTTAGACTTGAAGTCAGGGGCACTTGGTTGTGTATGGGAGGGTGCCCTCAGTCATCATTGCCTCCGAGGGTCATTAGTTTAGTTTGAGAGGGTGGCCTTCATTTTAGTATGATAGGGTGG
Source organism: Vitis riparia (assembly GCF_004353265.1). Taxonomy (NCBI): domain Eukaryota; kingdom Viridiplantae; phylum Streptophyta; class Magnoliopsida; order Vitales; family Vitaceae; genus Vitis; species Vitis riparia. The sequence goes on from NC_048448.1 coordinate 15,429,583, forward strand.
CTCTGTGGTAGCCTTGGTTTTGAAGTACTTTGCATTGTTTTGGCTGGTTCTCCCTCATCCAGGCTCAGAATTGAGCGTGTTTTTTTTTTAGATTCCTTATTCTTCAAGGAATCTTCTGGTAAATTTTCAGATTTTTTCTTAATCTGATGAACTGGTTGGGAACCGGTTCAACAGGTGGCTTGGTGGTAGCCCCATTTTATAAACGCTTTGCATTGTTTCAGCCGGTTCTCCCTCATTCGGGCTCAGAATTAAGCACCGTTTGTTTTGTTGGATTCCTTATTCTCTGAGGAATCTTTTGGTAAAGTTTAGTATTTTTTCTCAACCAGTTGAGCGGTTAGGAACCGGTTCAACCATTTCTTTTAGGTAGCTCCAGTTTTAGCACGTTTTGACCCCCATTTTTGTTGTGGCTTGGGCCCTTATGCTCCAAGGCACTTGTAGGCCACCTTTAGGGTCTGAATCCATATTTGGTTTGAATTAATGTGAGCCCACCTATGAGTTGAGGGTATTATTGGCTAGGAAGGTCGGGGGCTTATTGTGAATGTTTGGCTTGGGCACATTTTGATGTTTGATTAAAAATGCTTGTGTCTATTGATTTGCCCCTGTTTATAGCGCTTGGCTGGGGACCCAAGGTACATACTTGAATTTTTGGGAATTGGATTCATTTGCATACGTGGGGCTTGGATACGTTTGCTCGTTGTGTGTTTATATTGTTTGACTAACCTCTTATGTAGCGCTTGGCTAGGGGCCTGAGGTACGCACCTTTTAGCTTTGATTTGTGGAGACTAAGTGCATGCTAGATACTGAGTAGGTTCGTGTGATCTATGTCATTTGTTTAACCTGATTGATCGATTGATCTTTGACCCATATGCTCCCATGTACCCAATTCATTAGTAGAGACCGAGTTCCGGGCCTAGAGGGGTGCTACCTTACATGAGGTACCTTCCCAATAGGTAACCTGATCCCCAAACCCAGAATCTAGTTTTCGCAGACTGCTTTTTCCATACTGGAGTCCTGAAGGGTTTTTGTTCTTACTTGATTTTCCCTTTTATAAAATAAAAATAAAAAGTAAGTGGCGACTCCAAACAAAACCGTTCCTCACCGAGGATCGATTTTCCAAAACCTGAAAACACACTTACTTTCTTATTCTTTTAAAAAGCAAGTCATGCCGGCTCGTGGATCAGGTGAGGGTCCACAGGTTCATAGCATCTAGAGGCTTAAGCTCACAGGATCCCAAGTCATTCTTATCATCCACAAGTCTAAGCTATTACTAGCATCCAAAGCCTTGAGCTCATGACCCGGAGTCTTCGATGTCAACCACAACCCTGAGCTATTCATATTATCCAAGGCTTGAGCTCATGAGTGAGATTCGTTCATGCCATGCACAACCTTGAGTTGTTCATAGAATCTAGAGCCTTAAGCTCATGACTCGATGTCATTCACATACACCATAACCCTGAGCTATTCATTGCATCTAGAGTCGTGCACTCACGACCCGATGTCTTTATGTTAACCACAACCTTTAGTAGTTCATAATATCTAGAGGGCTAAGCTCATGACTAGGAGTCATTCATGTCATGCACATCCTTGAGTTGTTAATAGGATCTAAAAGGTTGAGCTCTCGACTTGGAGTTGTTCATGTCAATCAAAGCCCTGAGTTTTTCATAGTATTTAGAGTCTTGAGCTAATGACTAAGAGTCGTTTATTCAATGCATAGGCCTAAATTGTTCATAGCATCTAGAGCCCTAAGCTCATGACCATGTGTCTTTCATTTTAAGCACATACCTGAGTTGTTGATTGTATCTAGAGGTCTAAGCTTGACCTAGACTCATTCATGTCATGCATAACCCTGAGTTATTGATAGGATCTAAAGCCCTAACCTCATGAACCAGAGTCATTCATGTCAATCACAACCTTGAGCTATTCATAACACCTAGAGCCTTAAGCTCACAGATTGGAGTCGTTCATGTCATCCACAACCTTGAGTTGTTCATATCATCTACAAGCTTCAGCTCATAATGTAGAATGGTTCATATCATCCACACCCCTGAGCGGTTCACAACATCTAGAGACCTGAGCTCACAGGATTCTATGTCGTTCATGTCATTTACAACCCTTAGGTCAATACCTAAAGTTATTCATGTCATCCACAACCCTTAGTTGTTCATGACATTTAGAGCCCTAAGCTCATTACCCGGAGTCATTGATGTCATCTACAGCCCTAAGCTGTGTATAGCATCTAGAGCCTTGAGCTCATGACCCAGAGTCTTTCATGTCATTGACAAGCTTGAGCTTTGCATAGCATCTAGAGGCTTCAGCTCATGACCCATAGTCTTTCAAGTCCACCGCAACTATGAGTTGTTCATTGTATCTAGAGGTCTGAGCACATGATCAGGAGTCATCCATGTCACCCACAACCTCAGTTCTTCATAGCATTTAGAGCCCTGAACTCACGACTTGGAGTTTATCAAGTTAACCACAACCCAGAGTTCTTTATAGCATCTAAAGCTTTGAGCTCATTACCTAGAGTCGTTCATGTCATCCACAACCCTAAGTTGTTAATAGCATATAGAGCCTTGATCATATGACCTAGAATTATTCATGTCAATCACAACCTGAGCTATTCATAGTATATAGAGGTCTGAGCTCATGACACAGTGTCATTCTTATAATCCATAGCCCTTAGTTTTTCATAGCATCTAGAGCCCTAAGCTCATGACCCATAGTTATTCATGTCAGCCATAACCTTAATTTGTTCATAGCATTTAGAGCCTTAAGCAAAAGATCCAGAGTCTGTCTTGTTAGTGATAATATTGAGCTATTCATGGTATCTAGAGGCTTGAGCTCATGACCCATAGTTGTTACAATCATGCATAACCCCAAGCTATTCATAGCATCTTAAGCCTTGAGCTCACGACCCAGAGTCCTTCATGTTAGCCATAACCTTAAGCAGTTCATAGTATCTAGAGGCTTAAGCTTGGGATCCCGAGTCATTCATGTCATCGATAGTCTTGAGTTGTTCATATCATATAGAGGACTGAGATCACGGGATCCCGAGTTGTTCATATCATCCACAACTCTAAGCTATTCATATCTTTTACAACCTTGAGCTTAAGACCCGAAGTCTTTCATGTCAATGACCACCTTGAGTTATTCATAGTATTTAGAGCCTTAAGCTCACAACCTAGAGTAGTTCTTGTCAGCTACAGTCATGTGTTGTTTATAGCGTCTACAACGTTGAGCTCACAACCTAAAGTCATTCATGTCAACCACAACTCTGAGTTGTTCATAGCATCTAGAGCCATAAGCTCATGACCTAGAGTCATTCATGTCAACTACAACCCTAAGCTTAAGACCCAAAGTCATTCATGTCATCCATAAGCCTGAGTCATTCATAGAATCTAGAGGCTTAAGGTCATGGCGTAGAATTGTTCATATCATCCACAATCCTTAGTGGTCCATAACATCTAGAGGGATGAGCTCACGTGATCCCGAGTAGTTCATATCATCCACAACTATGACCTGTTCATAGAATCTAAAGCCTTGATGTCATGACCTGGAGTAGCTCATGTCATCCATAGCCCTGAGTTGTTCATAGAATCTAAAGACCTGAGCTCACAACCTCGAGTCATTCATATCATCCACATCTTTGAGCTACTCATAGCATCTGAAGCCTTGAGCACATGACTTAGAGTTTTTCATGTCATCAAAAACCCTAAGTTGTTATAGCATTTAGAGCCCTGCGCTCACAACCTAAAGTATTTCATGTCATCGAAAAAATTGAGATGTGCATAGCATCTAAGACCCTAAGTTGACGACCTAGAGTCTTTCATGTCAGCCACAACCTTGAGTTGTTCATAGAATTTAGAGCCTTAAGCTCACAACTAAAAGTCGCTCATATCAACCATAGCCTTGAGCCGTTCATAGTATTTAAAGACCTTAGCTCACAACCTAGAGTCATTCATATCATCCACATCTGTAAGTTGTTCATACCATCTAGAGCCCTGCTGAGCACACGACTTGGAGTCTTTCATGTCATTGACAACTTTGATTTGTCATAGCATCTAGAGCCTTGAGCTCACAACCCGGAGTATTTCATGTCATCTATAAACTTGAGTTGTGCATAACATCTAGTGCATTGAACTCATGGCCCGAAGTCTTTAATGTTAACCACAACTCTCAGTTGTTCATAACATCTAGAACCCTGAGCTAACGACTCGAAGTCGTTCATGTCAACCACAACCTTGAGTTGTTCATATCATCTAGAACCTTGAGTGATTACTACTCAAAACGTGTTATTTTGTAGCTTGTAATTAACTCTTTTAAACACTTTTGAGTAGTAGTTATTACCTTTTAACTCAATTAGCATATTAAGTACCTTTACAATCGTTTCTAATCAAATTGTGTTAAGTTTTTGTGTTTTTGATAGTATTTTGATCACCAAAGCAATCCAAGATTGAGGAGAGTTCTATAGAATCCATGGAAAAGCAATTGGAAGCTAATTTATATGAAGAACCCAAGCCTTGAAGCTTTATAATCCTTTGCCAAAAGCAAATCATGAATGCAAGGAGGGAAAGCAAAGAGAGAAATCTAACATGAGGAATTCAAGAGGATAGCAACTGTTGGACACATTTGGAGTACTTCTTGGAGTCCATTTCATGCATACTATATGTCATTTCGAAGCTCGAGAAGTTAGAAATCCAACGCTTTAAACGGTGTATGAATCAGAGTTGAAATGAAGAAGTTAGATCCATTGGAAGCCAGTCACACCAAGCTGAAGGCCAATTTTGCAGCTGCGAAATCACAAGGTGATAGCTGCGAAATCAGCCTTTGGCTGCGAAATGGAGACCTTCAGCTTGCGAAATTTTGCAACCCATTTTGCATGCCTATGAAATCCTCCTGAGTGCTTCCAGATATTTGCGACCGACTCTTTTAGATTTTTTTCTTCAGATTTTTGTTGTTTAAATTCCCATTCTCTCCTTGTAATCCACCAATCATAGGATTCCTTAGTTAATAAGTAAGAACTAAGGGGTGAATAACCTCATATATATAGTTTGTAATTTTCTTTACACAGAGGTCTCGGGAGTTTGTGCTCAGAGACAACCTTTTGTATAGTTTTGAAGGAAGTAATATATAGAGCTTTGCTTTGCCTTACCTACTCATTTTGATTGTATTTTCTTTACTAGCCAAACAAGCTCTGAGGATGTTTTCTCAGAGAATGAGTGGCTAGACTTTTTGTCTCTTGGAGCTAAGGTAGCTGGGTAAGGTGTTGAATGCAAGAATTGGAAGTTTTGTTGTTTCAGCTATTAATGAAGAGAAAGCGTGACCCCTTAATGGTTTCTATGTTTTTAGTTAACTTAAAACACCTTTAAATCACCTGGGCCAACACTTGATAAGGCAAGTGATCTCTGTCTATGGAGATGCACTAGTTTATCTCTTGTGAGCCTTTGGAAGGTGGTTTAAAGGTAGGATTTTCTATAATAGCCAACACTTGGTAAGCTTTTGGACTCCAAGGAGACATCCATTAGTTATCTCTTGCGAGCTTTTGAAGGGAAATCCAAGGTGATCACCTTGAATGGTAAATGCTAGGTGAAAGGCACGAGCCATTGCAAGATGAATCAGTGAGAGGGATTTAGTGTTGGAATCTATAAAAAGGAAGCATCTGTACCACACCGATTAGAGAAATAACTATATGTTAATTCTCCAATGCGAGGAAAAGATTCAAGTGACCGGAACTCTATTTTTGTATTAGGAGTCTGACCCTAGTGATCTTAAAACTCCAAGAAACACTTTTCTTTAGAAGTAATTTTCGTTACTCTATTTTTTTATTAGCTTAAAACCAATCCTTTTTAAACCAAAGTTTATGTTTTCTTTTGAAGCTAACCTTGAAATGAAAAAGCATCAATTCAACTTTGAATTATTATCAGTTGTAAGTTGAAAACCCTTCCCACTGAACAATCCTAGAGCCACTATGCTATACTAGCTAAGGCTATCCTAGTACATGGTGATATAGGTTATAAATTTTGTTGATTACTCTTATCTAAGGGCCAAAATCAAGGTACACCAGTTGGACACGAATCAAATGGCGCCGTTGCCGGGAAGGTGCCAGCTTCACAGTGATATTATCTTTTCAAAGTACTTGTGATTTTCATCACAAGTTTGGTGATTTTTCTTTCATATTACTAACTCTTTTAATCATTTCTTTTACTTGTTCATATTTTAGCATATCGTTTAATTTAGTTTTAGTTAATCTTAGTCTTTTTGTAGTATTGTTTTCTTTTATTTTCTTTTGTTTTTGTTTTTGTTACAGTTGATACTAGTTGTGTACGCCAAATTGGATACGAGATAGTGGAGGAAGGCTTGTGAAACGTGAAACACCTCATAGCAAGGAATTAGAATTGAGCTTGAACATCATGGAAGCTACACCTGAAGATCAACATAGTCACCATGGTCACCAGGACAATCCCAATGCATTCAGATCAATGAGGGACCACATGCATCCATCTCGTATGAGTGAACCATCATGTATAGTGCCCTTAAAGAGCAGCTAGTGATTAGACTGCATATTGTTCCACTTCTACCAATTTTTCATGGGATGGAAAGTGAGAATCCCTATGCACATATCAAGGAATTTGAAGATGTTTGTAATACATTCCAAGAAGGAGGAGCTTCAATTGACTTGATGAGGCTTAAGCTATTTCCTTTTACTTTAAAGGATAAGGCCAAGATTTGGCTTAATTTTTTAAGGCTAAGAAGTATCCGTAATTGGACTGATTTGCAAGCTGAATTCCTTAAGAATTTTTTCCTACTCACAGAACAAATGGCCTGAAAAGGCAAATTTCAAACTTCTCAGCTAAAGAGAATGAGAAATTCTATGAGTGTTGGGAAAGATACATGGAAGCCATCAATGCTTTTCCTCACCATGGTTTTGATACATGGCTATTGGTGATTTACTTTTATGATGGAATGTCTTCCTCAATGAAGCAACTCCTCGAGACAATGTGTGGAGGAGATTTCATGAGTAAGAATCCGGAGGAAGCTATGGATTTCTTGAGTTATGTGGCTGAAGTTTCAAGGGGATGGGATGAACCGAACAAAGAAGAAGTGGGGAAGATGAAGTCTCAACCGAATGCCTTTAACAGTATGGCTGGGATGTATACCTTGAATGAAGATGTTGATATGGAGGCAAAGTTTGTAGCTATGACAAGAAGATTAGAGGAGCTAGAACTGAAAAAGATACATGAAGTTCAAGCTGTTGTTGAAACACCAGTGCAAGTCAAGCCATGTCCTATTTGTCAATCTTATGAACACTTGGTGGAGGAGTGCCCTACAATTCCAGCTGCTAGAGAAATGTTTGGAGATCAAGCAAATGTCATTGGACAATTCAAGCCCAACAACAATGCTTCGTATGGAAATACTTACAACTCAAGTTGGAGGAACCATCCAAATTTCTCCTGGAAGCCAAGAGCACCTCAGTACCAACAGCCAGCTTAACCATCTTAACAAGCTTCAAATCTTGAACAAGCAATAGTGAATCTAAGCAAGGTTGTGGGAGATTTTGTTGGAGATAAAAAATCCATCAATGCTCAACTCAGTCAAAGAATTGATAGTATAGAGAATACATTGAATAAAAGGATGGATGGGATGCAAAATGACTTATCTCAGAAAATAGATAATCTATAATACTCAATCTCAAGGCGCACTAACTTGAACATAGTGCAAGAGAAGGGTAGATTTCCTTCTCAACCTCACCAAAACCCCAAGGGTATCCATGAAGTGGAAACTCATGAAGGAGAGTCTTCACAAGTGAGAGATGTCAAAGCCTTGATCACTCTAAGGAGTGGTAAAAAAGTTGAGTTGCCAACAACCAAGCCACATGTTGAAGAAGAAGAAGAGACAAAGAAGAGGGAGGAAATCAGAGGAAAGAAGAAAGATACTAGTGAAGGGAAAGAGGACCATGATTCAACAGTGAATACAAATCCGGAGAAAGTAGTTATCAAGGGAGATGTGATGAAGAAACACACACCTCCACCTTTTCCTCAAGCTTTGCATGGGAAAAAGGGAATTAGAAATGCATCAGAAATTCTTGAAGTATTGAGACAAGTGAAAGTCAATATCCCATTGTTGGATATGATTAAACAAGTTCCAACATATACAAAATTCCTAAAGGACTTGTGTACTATCAAAAGAGGGTTGAATGTGAATAAGAATGCCTTCTTGACTGAGCAAGTAAGTGCTATCATACAATGCAAGTCTCCTTTGAAGTACAAAGATCCGGGATGTCCTACCATTTCAGTCATGATTGGAGGAAAGGTAGTGGAAAAAGCTTTGTTAGACTTGGGAGCAAGTGTGAATTTGCTACCATACTCTGTCTACAAGCAATTGGGACTTGGTGAATTGAAGCCAACATCAATCACTCTATCTCTAGCAGATAGACCAATGAAAATTCCAAGGGGGATAATTGAAGATGTCTTAATTCAAGTTGATAATTTCTACTATCCAGTAGACTTTGTTGTTCTTGATACGGACCCAATTGTCAAGGAAACTAATTATGTTCCTATCATCCTTGGAAGACCATTCCTTACTACATCAAATGCAATTATAAATTGTAGGAATGGACTCATGCAACTCATGTTTGGCAACATGACACTAAAGCTCAATATCTTCTATATGTCCAAAAAGCTAATCACTCTAGAAGAGGAAGAAGGTCCAGAAGAGGTGTGCATTATTGACACTCTAGTGGAGGAGCACTGTAATCAGAAGATGCAAGACAAGTTGAATGAAAGTCTTGGGGATCTTGAAGAAGGGTTGCCTGAACCCTCTGATGTGCTTGCTACTCTACAAGGTTAGAAGAGGAGAGAAGAGATTCTACCTTTGTTCAATAAAGAGGAGGCACAAGAAGCTACTAAAGAAGAGACCCCAAAGCTCAATCCGAAGCCTCTGCCCACGGAGTTGAAATATACATACCTAGAAGAAAATCAAAAGTGCCCTATTATTATATCTTCATCTCTTACTAGTCCTTAGGAGATGTGTCTACTTGAAGTTCTCAAGAGGTGTAAGAAAGCAATAGGATGGCAAATATCTGACTTGAAAGGCATCAGTCCTTTGGTCTGTACACATCATATATATATGGAAGAAGAAGCTAAACCAATTCGTCAACCTCAAAGAAGATTAAATCCTCATTTGCAAGAGGTGGTGCGGGCTGAGGTTCTGAAGCTACTTTAAGCAGGTATTATCTACCCCATATCAAACAACCCTTAGGTGAGTCCTACTCAAGTGGTACCAATGAAGTCAGGGATCATGGTGGTTCAAAATGAAAAGGGATAAGAAGTTGCTACACGCCTCACTTCAGGTTGGAGGGTGCTTATTGATAATAGAAAATTGAATGCTGTGACAAGGAAGGATCATTTTCCACTACCATTTATTGATCAAGTGTTGGAGAGAGTCTCTGGCCATCATTTCTATTGTTTCTTGGACGGCTACTCCGGGTATTTTCAAATTGAAATTGATGTTGAAGATCAGGAAAAGACCACTTTCACATGTCCATTTGGAACATATGCCTACAGAAGAATGCCTTTTGGTTTATGTAATGCACCTGCTACATTCCAAAGATGTATGCTAAGTATCTTTAGTGATATGGTGGAGCGAATTATGGAGGTTTTCATGGATGACATCACCATATATGGAAGTACATTTGAAGAATGCTTAGTCAACTTGGAAGCGGTTCTGAATAGATGCATTGAAAAAGATTTGGTGCTCAATTGGGAGAAATGCCATTTTATGGTACAACAAGGAATTGTCGTTGGCCATATCATCTCTGAGAAAGACATTGAAGTTGATAAAGCAAAGGTGGAACTTATTGTCAAATTGTCATCCCTAACAACTGTAAAAGGAGTAAGGCAATTTCTTGGCCATGCAGGGTTCTACAGGAGGTTTATAAAAGATTTCTCTAAGCTTTTAAAGCCTCTTTGTGAACTTTTGGCTAAAGATGCTAAGTTTGTATGGGATGAAAGATGTCAAAGGAGTTTTGATCAACTGAAGCAATTCTTGACAACTACTCCAATAGTGAGGGCTTCCAACTGGTAACTACCTTTTGAAGTGATGTGTGATGCCAGTGACTTTGCTATAGGAGCTGTGCTTGGCCAAAGAGAAGATGGAAAGCCCTATGTGATCTACTACACAAGCAAGACATTGAACGAAGCTCAAAGGAACTACACAACTACAGAGAAAGAATTGTTAGCTGTAGTGTTTGCCTTAGACAAGTTTTGTGCTTATCTAGTAGGGTCTTTCATCATTGTTTTCACTGACCATTCAGCCTTGAAGTATTTATTAACAAAGCAAGATGCAAAAGCAAGGTTGATTAGATGGATTCTTTTACTACAAGAGTTCGATCTCCAAATTAGAGATAAGAAAGGAGTGGAGAATGTGGCAGCTGACCACCTTTCAAGGTTGGCTATAGCACACAATTCCCATGTCTTACCTATTAATGATGACTTTCCAGAGGAATCACTTATGTTGCTAGAAAAAACTCCTTGGTATGCTCATATCGCTAACTATCTAGTTACTGGTGAAGTTCCAAGTGAGTGGAAAGCACAAGATAGAAAGAACTTCTTTGCAAAGATTCATGCTTATTATTGGGAAGAACCTTTCCTTTTTAAGTATTGTGCAGATCAAATAATAAGGAAGTGTGTCCCTGAAGAAAAACAACAAGGAATCCTCAACCATTGCCATGAGAGTGCATGTGGAGGCCACTTTGCCTCCCAGAAAACAACCATGAAGGTGTTGCAATCAGGGTTTAATTGGCCATCACTTTTCAAAGATGCCCACACCATGTGTAGGAGCTGTGATAGATGCCAAAGGCTTGGGAAGCTTACACGAAGAAATCAAATGCCTATGAATCCCATTCTAATAGTTGATCTCTTTGATGTTTGGGGCATTGACTTCATGGGACCTTTCCCAATGTATTTTGGTAACTCTTATATCCTGGTGGGGGTGGACTATGTTTCTAAATGGGTTGAGGCAATCCCCTGTAAACACAATGATCACAGGGTGGTTCTCAAGTTTCTCAAAGAGAACATCTTCTCAAGATTTGGGGTGCCCAAGGCCATAATCAGTGATGGAGGTACTCATTTTTGCAACAAGCCTTTTGAAACCCTATTAACCAAGTATGGGGTGAAGCATAAGGTAGCTACACCTTATCACCCTCAGACTTTCGGGCAAGTTGAGCTATCAAACAGGGAAATCAAGAATATATTGATGAAGGTGGTGAACACGAGCAGAAGAGATTGATCTATTAAGCTCCATGATTCACTATGGGCATATAGAACAGCTTACAAGACTGTTCTTGGCATGTCTCCTTATTGCCTAGTCTATGGCAAAGCATGCCATCTGCCTGTGGAAGTTGAATATAGGGCTTGGTGGGCAATCAAGAAGGTAAACATGGACTTGATCAGAGCCAGGGCAAAGAGGTGCTTAGACCTTAATGAGATGGAGGAATTAAGAAATGATGCCTACATCAATTCCAAAGTTGCAAAACAGAGGATGAAGAGGTGGCATGATCAATTAATCTCCAACAAAGATTTCCGGAAAGGACAAAGAGTCTTACTCTATGACTCAAGGCTCCATATCTTTCTTGGGAAGCTGAAGTCAAGGTGGATAGGCCCTTTCATTATTCACCAAGTGCATCTCAATGGAGTGGCGGAATTACTAAATTCCAACAGCACAGACACTTTTAAAGTCAATGGCCATTGTCTCAAACCGTTCAATGAGCCATTCAAGCAAGATAAAGAGGAAATCAACCTCCTTGAGCCACAGAAAGCCTAATAAAAAAGGGGTTAGATGGACTTGGTCTCACCAAAGTCCATATTTTTTGTTTAATTTTGTTAATTTAAGAGCTTTATTAATTGTTTTGATTTTAATTTTAGTCTTAATTTATGTTATTTTTATGTAACTTAGACTTTTTGAATGATCTAATTTAGGAGGAATTGCAAAAGAGGTGAAGGAAGGTCTTAGGGAGCCAATATGAGCTCAGAACCAAGAAAATTCAGTGGTTTGTGAAATTTCGTAGCCCAAAATAGTCCCCTGCGAAATGGGCTACGAAAACGACCCTTAGCTGCGAAAATGAGCCCCCGCTGTGAAAATGCCCCTCATCTCCGAAAAGTCCAATCGTCACTTGGCTTCCAATTTAAATGTTTTAAATTCCAAATTTTCATTCTAAACTGGTCATTTGCCTTGTGAAAACTTCCCTTTGGTGCGAAATAGGAGCCAAGACAGAGAACCACTTCCAGAGGACCCCCATCTGAGCCCAAGCCGCACGCGCACCTCCGGTCACCTTCTCTAAGTCAGCCATGGCAAAAACCCGAGGAACTAAGACCTCGTCTCCTTCAAGTCAGCCCAAAGCACTAAGAGTGGCCCTTGTGCAAGGCTCCATGACTGAGCCTTCACAGCCACTGGTCGTCCCACCTTCAGTAGAGGACGCACCTCTGAGTTCTCTTTCGAGGCTATATGAGACGAGGAGACCACCCACCACACCCGGGGCAAGCTCCTCTTGTGCTAAAAAGTCAAGCAACCGTCCCCCTAAGAAGAAAGCAAGGGTATCAGCTCCACTTGAACCATCAGAGCCTCCATCAGAGCCTCAGCCGCCTCAACCGCCTGCCACAGAGTCTCAGATTCTCTCTGGGATGACTCCTGAGGTGGTTATCAGGCGGCCCATGGTCACTCAGCCACCCATTGAGGGTAACTTGGATTGCCGGGCTAGGCCATTCCACTTAGAGCTTTGCTTTGACAAAGCTACCTTCAGGCTTCAACCAGAGCTCAGAGATTCCTTCCATCTACTGCAAATATACCATATGGAGCACCTCATGACTCCCAGGGATTTCTTCTATCCCCGTGTAGCATTAGATTTTTATCAGTCTATGACTACACATCACGTCTGGGATCCTATTGTCATCCACTTCACCATTGACGGACCCTTGCAATCAATTCTAATCAAATTGTGTTAAGTTTTTAAGGTATAAATTTTGTTGATACGCCTTTAAAGCTAAGCTACCATGAGTCGAATCAATACTCTAGCTCTAAGAAGCATGTGTCAAATTTACACTAAAGAAAATACTATAGTCATAATCTTCTAGATCACATGTCCTTTAGATCACCCAAAGGGACACACTATCTTAATCCATGAGATATCATGGTCACTCTATTGAGAATACCTATTGCCACCAGCCTCCATCAATAGTGATCGAATGGTGACTCTCTTGAGAATACCTATTGCTACTAGCCTCCATTAACAGTGATCCAATCCATAGGGATATATGACCACTATAGGGTCTCACCCATAAGTCAAAGCTTCCTGTTAGCTTTAGCACAAGCTCAGTATCCTCTCAAGGTTGAGAGTCCATGTAGTACATTAGCTTGGTGAATCATGACAATTGATAGCCTTGTGTCATGATTCACCATAGGTCTTGTCCAATACGCATCACATGCATTAGTACATCACCATGGGAAAACCATTCCAACAGGCAAGACAAGTGATTACTACTCAAAAAGTACTATTTGATAGCTTGTAATTAACTCTTTTAAACACTTTTGAGTAGTAGTTATCACCTTTTAACCCAATTAACATATTAAGGACCCTTGCAATCAATTCTAATCAAATTGTGTTAAGTTTTGGTGTTTTGATAGCTTTTTGATCACCAAAGCAATCCGAGATTGAGGAGAGTTCTTTGGAATCCATGGCAAAGATGTCCGGACAGGGCATCCGGACACACCATCGGAGAGCAGCGGGACATGGGCTGTGGCAGACTGTCGGAATGACGTAGCAAGGCTCGTTCACTTTAGTCAATGATCCGGACAACATATCCGGATAGGATATGCTATCGTCCGGGGTGTGATGTTCACGAGTGTCGTGTGCTTCTCCCTGAGGGAGTCCGGATAGGGGAGCGCGCCACGTGTCCTCTTAGGGAATCCGGATGGAGTTGCTCCGGATAGCGATGCGCGCTCCGTGTCATCAGGGGGAAGGGGTCCCTACACCTTGCACACGCAGACGGTCCCCCTTGTGACGCCCGTCATAGCTCATTCCACCCGAGGAAGAATTCTGTCCAGCTGACATTCCACCTTCTCCGGATATCTCACATCCGGAATTATGTCCGGTCAAACATGTCCGGATCCTCTGATCGGATATTTGACATCTGGCGCCTGACGCCGGATGGGAGAGGAGGGCGTTTCAACTTCCCTGGTCAGACATGTCCGGATCCTCTGATAGCGCTTAACTGGAGAGCATCTGCGGCCGACAATTCAGATTCCCTGGATAGCTTGGCTCGTCAGACACTTGTGATTCGCCGGATCCATTTTCGCCCACAATCAAAAAGCAAACTCTGATAATACTGACGACCAAGTCTCCATTTTGCACAGTGCAGCAGAATTTCTCCTAAAGTTTACTGATATTTCTGACCGAATTTTTGAGATATTTTGCGTATAAATCCCCAAACTCTCCTTGTAACCCACCTATCATAGGATTCCTTAGTCTTTAAGTAAGAACAAAGGGTGAATAACCTAATATATATACAAGAGGTCAATAATGACACCTCTAAGAGTTGGGTTAAGAGGAGACCCCCGTCCAAGCCATAGCTCAAACGGGAGCCTTTGCTTAGTGTACATAGCCAGAACCCTTTCGAAGTGACGGTTCCGCTTATGGTCAAAAGTCGCTAATTGGCGAAAGCCGGCTCCACCAACCCGCGCTAAGGTTGTTAACCTGTTGCAAGGGTAAGTCATTTGGACACTCATCAGTCCGGAAGGAATTTGTTAGATGGAGGATGGATATCGGACTTAAGTCCTTACTCAATCCCCGGACTCTAAACCTTTTAGCGAACTCCGCTGAGCCAGTGGTGGAGATCAAGGATTTCTGATAATTGTTCGAAACCCCTAATCGACCAAGCGCTGTCTCATACACTCTGGCTACTTCCTGATCGGTAATGAGTACATCATCACCGAGTACTGCATACCTGTCAAAAAGCTGACCTGGGTATATCTGCTCGGCACACCACCAAATTCTAATATGGTGAGTAAGTGTAAACAAAGGCCAAGAGGAGTAATATCCTAGCGGCTGTCCGCCCCTAAAATAGACTGGAGAGTCCTTCTTCTTTACGAATGGGACCTCAAAGAAATTAAAGGCTAGTGCTGAATTAACAACACTAGAAGCGAACGGCTGACCAAAACAAACCTTAAACACTTCGAAGAGAAATAATACTGGCCACCTATCGGTGGCAGATTTCAAATCGAAAGAGTAACAGGTTTGATTGCCAACTAGTCGATCAAGAGGTTTGTGCTGATGGAGGGTTCCATCCATGGGAATCCTCCTAAGCACTTGCATTAGCCAGTCATGGACTTTGTAATTTTCTTTAAAAAAAAAAAGAGAGGAGCTTGTTCACAGACATCATCCTTTGTACAATTTTGCAAGAAATATATTTTACAGAGCACTTGCTCTATTTTTCCTTTATATTTTTGTTTTCTCATTCTTTTTCTAGCTAGCCAAACAAGCTCTGAGAAAGTTTCCTCAGAGAATGAGTGGCTAGGCTTTTAGTTCCTTGGAGCTAAGGTTGTCGGGAAAGGTTCCAAGTGCAAGAATTAGTAGCTTTGTGGTTTCAGCCATTAAAGAAGAGAAAGTGTGATCCTGTAATGATTTCTATGTTTTTAGTTAACTTAAAACATTCAATTCACTTGAGTGAACACTTGTTAAGGCAAGTGATCTTCGTCCATGGAGATGCACTAGTTTACCTCTTGCGAGCTTTTGGGAAGTGACTTGAAGGTAGGATTTTCTAGAATTGCCAACACTTGGTAAGCTTTTGGACTCTAAGGAGACATCCATTAGTTATCTCTTGTGAGCTTGAGAAGGGAAGTCCAAAGTTAAAGATCAGCTTGAATGGTAAATGCTAGGTGAGAGGCACGAGCCATTGCAAGTTGCATCAGTGAAAGGGAATTAGAGCTGAAATCCATTTAAAGGATACATCTGTACAACACCGGTTAGAGAATTGACTATATGTTAATTCTCTAATGTGAGGAAATGAACCAAATGACCGGAGCTCTGTTTTTGCATAAGGAACCTCCCTTGTGAACCTAAACCTCCAAGGAATGTTTTTCTTCATAAGTAATTTCCATTACTTTCTTTTTAGTTAGCTTGAAACAAAACCTCGTTTAACCAAAGTTTGTGTTTTATTTCTTAAGCTAAACTTGAAATGAAAAAGCACCAATGTAACTTTGAATTGGTATCAGTTATGAGTTGAAAACCCTTCCCAGAGAATGATCCTAGAGCCACTATGCTATATTAGCTAAAGCTATCCTAATGCATGGTGATATAGGTTATAAATTTTGTTGATTACTCTCTCAATCAAAGAGCACCAGCTGGACGTGAATCAACTGAGACACCAATTGGGAACGAATCAACAAGCTTTCCCTCCAATTAACAGGTAGTGTACTATAGTCTCAAATGGATAGGCAAAATCCATGAACCAATTGTGAATTACTCATGACTTTACAAGGAACCCATGACTTGGATCTTCTATGCAACTCCTAATGCACCTAAGTCATGTACAATGTAAGTGATGTAGGGTTTATGGTCTTAGGGTTTAGGGTTTCAGGGTTTCAGGGTTTTGGGTTTAGGGTTTAAGGTTTTAGGGTTGAGGGTTTTTGGGTTTAAGGTTAGGGGTTTAGGGTTTAGGGTTTAGGGTTTAAGTTTTAGGGTTTACGGTATAGGGTTTAGGGTTTAAGGGTTTGAGGTTTAGGTTTTGAGGTTTAGGGGTTAAGGGTTTTGGGTTTTGGGTTTAGGGTTTATAATTTTACGGTTTAGGGTTTTAGGGTTTAGGTTTGAGGGTTTAGGATTTTACGTATTAGGTTTTAGGGTTTAGGGTTTAGGTTTTTAAGGGTTTAGGGTTGAGGGTTTCAAGGCTTAGGATTAAGGGTTTAGGGTTTTGAGGTTTAGGGTGTAGGGTTTTAGTGTTTAGTGTTTAGGGTTTAGGGTTTATAATTTTATGGTTTGGGGTTTAGGGTTTTAGGGTTTTAGGGTTTAAGGTTCGAGGGTTTTGGGTTTTACGGTGTAGGTTTAAAGGTTTAGGGTTTTAGGGTTTAGTGTTTTAGGGTGTAGGGTTTTAGGGTTTAGCGTTTAGGGTTTAGGTTTTTTAGGTTTACGGTTTAGGGTTTAGGCTTGTTAGGTTTAGGGATTTCGGGTTTATGGTCTTAGGGTTTAGAGTTTAGTGTTTAGGGTTTCAAGGTTTAGGGTTTAGGGTTTAGGGTTAATGGTTTAGGGTTTTAAGGTTTAGGGTTTCGGTTTTAGAGTTTAAGGTTTATGGTTTTAGGGTTTAAGGCTTAGGGTTTAGGGTTTAAGGTTTTATGGTCTAGGGTTTGATATTTAGGGTTGTTGGGGTTAAGGGTTTAGGGTTTATAGTTTTAAGGTTTAGGGTTTAGGGTTTCAGGGTTTAGGGTTTTGAGGTTGAGGGTGTAGGGTTTTTTTGTTTAGGGTTTAGGGTTAATAATTTTGTTATTTAAGGTTTAGGGTTTAAGGTTCGAGGGTTTAGGATTTTAGGTCCTTGGTTTTAGGATTTAGGGTTTTAGGGTTGAGGTTTTTAGGGTTTAGGGGTTAGGGTTTAGGGTTTAGGGTTTATAGTTTTAGGATTTAGGGTTTAGGGTTTATGGTTTTAAGGTTTAGGGTTTAGGGTTTCAGGGTTTTGGGTTAAGGCTTTAGGTTTAGGTTTTTAGTTTTTAGGGTTTAGGGTTTCTAATTTTATGATTTAGGGTGTAGGGTTTTGGCATATAGGGTTTAAGGGTTTAGAATTTTAGGTATTAGGTTTTAGGATTTAGGGTTTTAGGGTTTAGGTTTTAGTGTTTAGTGTTTAAGTGTTTAGGGTTTAGGGTTTATGGTTTTAGGGTTTCATGGTTTAGGATTTAGGGTTTATGGTTTATGGTTTTAAGGTTTAGGGTTTAGGGTTTCAGGATTTAGGGTTAAGGGTTTAGGTTTAGGGTTTTAGTGTTTAGGGTTTATGGTTTATAATTTTATTGTTCAAGGTTTAGGGTTTTAGGGTTTATCCTTTAGGATTTAGGGTTTAGGATTTTAGGTTTTAGGGTTTACAGTTTAGGGTTTTGGGTTTGAGGGTTTAGGGTTTTAGAGTTTAGGGTTTGGGGTTTTAGGGTTTACGGTTTAATGTTTAGGGTTTAGGGTTAAAGGTTATAGGGTTTGGGGTTTAGGGTTTAGGGTTTGAAGGTTTAGGGTTTAGAATTTTGGGGTTTAGGGTTTAGGGTTTTGTGGGTTTAGGGTTTATTGTTTTAGGGTTTAGGGGTGAGGGTTGAAGGTTTAGGGTTTTAGTCATTAGTGTTTAGGGTTTAAGGATTCGGGTTTTAGGATTTAGGGTTTAGGGTTTTAAGGTTGACGGTTTGAGGGTTTATGATATCAGGGATTAAGTTTTAAGGTTTAGGGTTTACGATTTTAGGGTTTAGGGTTTAAAACTTTTAAGGTTTAGGGTTTTAAGATTTAGGGATTCGGGTTTAGGTTTTTAGTTTTTTGGGTTTAAGGTTTATAGTTTTATGGTTTAGTGCTTAAGGTTTATGCTTTTAGGGTTTAGGGTTTTTGGTTTAGGATTTTAAGGTTTAAGGTTTGAGGTCTTAGGATTTTTGGGTTTAGGGTTTCCGGGTTTAGGGTTTAGGGTTTAAGGTTTAGGATTCAAGGTTTCAGGGTTTCAGGGTATAGGGTTTTATGGTTTAGGGTTTAGGATTTGAGAGTTTAGGGTTTAGGGTTTATAATTTTAGGTTTTAGGGTTTAGGTTTTTAGGATTTAGAGTTGGTGGGTTTAGGATTTTACGTCTTAGGTTTTAGGGTTTAGGTTTCATGGTTTTTGGTTTTATTGTTTACGTTTATAGGTTTTGATGTTTAGGGGTTTAGTGTTTAAGGGTTTTGGGTTTAGGTTTTATGATTTAAGGGATTAGGGTTTAGGGTTTTATGGTTTAGGGTTTAGGCTTTAGGCTTTTAGGGTTTAGAGTTTAAAGTTTAGGGTTTACGCTTTAGGGTTTAGGGTTTAAGGGTTGAGTGGTGTAGAGTTTTATGGTTTAGGGTTTAAGGCATAAGGTTTCAGGTTTAGGGTTTTAGAGTTTAGGGTTTAAGGTCTTAGGGTTTAGGGTTTTAAGGTTTTAGTGTTTTGGGTTTAGTGTTTTATGGTTTAGGGTTTAAGGTTTTACGGTTTTGGGTTTATGGTTTTAGGGTTTAAGGTTTAGGGTTTAGGGTTTGGGGTTTTAAGGTTTAAGTGTTGAGGGTTTAGGATTTTGGGTCTTAGGCCTTAGGTTTTAGGGTTTAAGGTTTAGGATTTTTGGGTTTCGGCTTTATGGATTTAGGATTTTAGGTCTTAAGGTTTAGGGTTTATGGTTTATGGTTTTAGGGTTTAAGGTTTAAGGTTTCAAGTTTAGGGTTTTAGGTTTTAGGGTTTAGGGTTTGAGAGTTTATTATTTTAGGTCTTAGGTTTTAGGGTTTAGGGTTTTAGGCTTTAGGATTTGGGGTTTAGGGTTTAAGGTTTGGGGTTTAGGGTTTTAGGGTTTATGGTTTAGTGTTTATGGTCTTAGGGTTTAGGGTTTTTTGGTTTAGAGTTTTAAGGTTTAGGGTTTAGAATTTTTGGGTTTAGGGTTTTATGGTTTTATGGTTTAGGGTTTATGGTTTTATGGTTTAGTTTTTAGGGTTTAGGGGTTATGGTTTAGGGTTTAGGGTTTTAAAGTTTCAGGGTTTCAAGGTTTAGGATTTAGGGTTTAGGGTTTATGGTTTAAGGGTTTAGGGTTTAGGGTTTTAGTCATTAGTGTTTATGGTTTATAATTTTAAGGTTTTAGTGTTTTTGGTTTAGGGTTTTAAGGTTGAGGGTTTAAGGGTTTAGGATTTTAGGTATTAGGTTTTAGGGTTTAGGGTTTATGGTTTACAGTTTTAGGGTTTAGGGTTTGGGGTTTTAGGATTTTAGGTTTTTAGGGTTTAAGGTTTATGATGTAAGGTTTAGGGTTTGAGGGTTTAGGGTTTAGGGTTTTAAAGTTTTGGGATTAGGGTTTAGGGTTTTTGGGATTAGGGTTTAGGGTTTAGGGTTTTGAGGAATTAAGGTTTAAGGCTTTCGGGAATTAGGTGTTGGGTTTTAGGGTTCAGGGTTAAGGTTTACATTTTTAGGGTTTAGTGTTTTGATGTTTAAGTTTAGGGTTTATAATCTTATGGTTTAGGCTTTAGGGTTTTAGGGTTTAGGATTTTAGGTCTTAGGTTTTAGGGTTCAGGGTTTGGGGTTTTTGATTTTTGGGTTTAGGGGTTAGGGTTTAGGGTATAGGGTTTAAGGGCTTAGGGTTTAGGGTTTAGGGTTTTAGGATTTCAAGTTTTAGGGACTAAGGTTTAAGGTTTGCGGTTTTTGGGTTTAGGGGTTAAGGTTTAGGGTTAAGGATTTAGGCTTATAGGGCTTAGGGTTTAGGGTTTTAGTGTTTAAGGTTAAAAGTTTATAAATTTAGGGTTTTGAGTTTAGGATTTTAGTGTTTCGGGTTTGAGGGTTTGGGATTTTAGGGTTTAGGGTTTGTGGGTTTACGGTATAGGGTTTAGGATTTAGGGTTTCAGAGTATAGGGTTTAGGATTCTATTGTTTAGGGTTTTAAGGTTTAAGGTTGAGGGTTTATAATTTTATGGTTTAGGGTTTATGTTTTTAGGATTTCGGAGTTGGAGGGTTTAGGATTTTAGGTCTTAGGTTTTAGGGTTTAGGGTTTAGGGTTCATGGTTTTGGGTTTTATGGTTTATAGTTAAGGGTTTTAATGTTTAGGGGTTTAGAGTTTGAGGGTTTTGGGTTTAGGTTTTAGGGTTTAGGGTTTTAGGGGTAAGGATTTAGGGTTTAAGGTTTTAGGGTTTAAGATTTAGGCTTTTAGGGTTTATGGTTTAAGGTATATGGTTTAGGGTTTTAGGGTTTAGGCTTTAAATTTTAGGGTTGAGGGTTTAAGGGTTTAGTATTGTAGAGTTTTATGGTTTAGGGTATAGGGTTTAAGGGCTTAGGGTTTAGGGTTTAGGGTTTTAGGATTTCAAGTTTTAGGGACTAAGGTTTAAGGTTTGCGGTTTTTGGGTTTAGGGGTTAAGGTTTAGGGTTAAGGGTTTAGGCTTATAGGGCTTAGGGTTTAGGGTTTTAGTGTTTAAGGTTAAAGGTTTATAAATTTAGGGTTTTGAGTTTAGGATTTTAGTGTTTCAGGTTTGAGGGTTTGGGATTTTAGGGTTTAGGGTATAGGGTTTGTGGGTTTAGGGTATAGGGTTTCAGAGTATAGGGTTTAGGGTTCTATTGTTTAGGGTTTTAAGGTTTAAGGTTGAGGATTTATAATTTTATGGTTTAGGGTTTATGTTTTTAGGATTTAGGAGTTGGAGGGTTTAGGATTTTAGGTCTTAGGTTTTAGGGTTTAGGGTTCATGGTTTTGGGTTTTATGGTTTACAGTTAAGGGTTTTAATGTTTAGGGGTTTAGAGTTTGAGGGTTTTGGGTTTAGGTTTTAGGGTTTAGGGTTTTAGGGGTAAGGATTTAGGGTTTAAGGTTTAGGCTTTTAGGGTTTATGGTTTAAGGTATATGGTTTAGGGCTTAGGGTGTAGGGTTTTAGGGTTTAGGCTTTAAATTTTAGGGTTTAGGGTTTAAGGGTTTAGTATTGTAGAGTTTTATGGTTTAGGGTTTAGGGTTTAGGGTATAGGGTTTAAGGGCTTAGGGTTTAGGGTTTAGGGTTTTAGGATTTCAAGTTTTAGGGACTAAGGTTTAAGGTTTGCGGTTTTTGGGTTTAGGGGTTAAGGTTTAGGGTTTCAGGTTCAGGGTTAAGGGTTTAGGCTTATAGGGCTAAGGATTTAGGGTTTAAGGTTTAGGCTTTTAGGGTTTATGGTTTAAGGTATATGGTTTAGGGCTTAGGGTGTAGGGTTTTAGGGTTTAGGCTTCAAATTTTAGGGTTTAGGGTTTAAGGGTTTAGTATTGTAGAGTTTTATGGTTTAAGGTTTAGGGTTTAGGGTTTGAGGTCTTAGGGTTTAGGGTTTAGGGTTCAGGGTTTTTGGGGTTTAATGTTTAGGGTTTTAGGGTTTTAGGTTTAGGGTTTTAGGGTTGTTGGTTTTAGGGTTTAGGGTTTTAAGGTTTAGGGGTTGAGGGGTTGTGGGTTTAGGATTTTAGGTCTTAGATCTTAGGTTTTAGGGTTTAGGGTTGAGGATTTTAGGGTTTAGGGTTTGTGGATTTTGGATTTTAGGTCTTAGGGTTTAGGAGTAGGGGGGTTGAGGGTTTAGGATTTTAGGTCTTAGGTCTTAGGTTTTAGATTTTAGGGTTTAGGGTTTAGGGTTGAGGATGTTCGGGTTTAGGGTTTGTGGATTTTGGATTTTAGGTCTTAGGGTTTAGGGTTTGAGGGTTTTGGATTTTAGGTCTTAGGTTTTAGGGTTTAGGGTTTTAGGTTTTATGGTTTTAGGGTTTATGGTTTTGGTTTTGGTTTTAGTGTTTTAGGGTTTAGGTTTGTAGGGTTTAGGGTTTTAGGGTTTAGGTTTTAGGGATGAAGGTTTAGGGTTTATGGTTTTAGTGTGTAGGGTTTATATTTTTTAGGTTTAGGGTTTAGGGTTTATCGTTTTGAGGATTTAGGGTTTAGGGTTTTAGGGTTTAGGGAATTAGGCATTGGGTTTCAGGGTTTAGGGTTTAGCGTTTTGATGTTTAAGCTCAAGGTTTATAATCTTATGGTTTAGGGTTTATGGTTTAGGATTTTAGGTCTTAGGTTTTAGGGTTTGGGGTTTGGGGTTTTGGATTTGTGGGTTTAAGGGTTAGGGTTTAGGGTATAGGGTTTAAGGGCTTAGGGTTTAAGGTTTTAGGATTTTAAATTTTAGGGATTAGGGTTTAAGGTTTGTGGTTTTGTGGTTTAGGGGTTAGGGTTTAGGGTTTCAGGTTTAGGGTTAAGGGTTAAAGCTTATTAGGCTTAGTGTTTAGGGTTTATAAATTAAGGGTTTTGAGTTTAGGATTTTAGGGTTTAAGGTTTGAGGGTTTAGGATTTTAGGTCTTAGATTTGAGGGTTTAGGGTTTAGGATTTAAGGGTCTAGGATTTATGGGTTTAGGGTATAGGGTTTAGGATTCAAGGTTTCAGAGTATAGGGTTTAGGGTTTAGGGTTTTAGGGTTTATAATTTTATTGTTTAGGGTTTATGTTTTTTGGATTTAGGAGTTGGAGGGTTTAGGATTTTAGGTCTTAGGTTTTAGGGTTTAGGGTTTAGGGTTCATGGTTTTGGGTTTTATGGTTGACGGTTAAAGATTTTAATGTTTAGGGGTTTAGAGTTTGAGGGTTTTGGGTTTAGGTTTTAAGGTTTAGGGTTTGAGGGGTAAGGACTTAGGGTTTAGGGTTTTACGATTTAGGGTTTAGGCTTTTAGGGTTTATGGTTTAAGGTATATGGTTTAAGTCTTAAGGTGTAGGGTTTTAGGGTTTAGGCTTTAAATTTTAGGGTTTAAGCTTTAGAGTTCAGGGTATAAGGGTTTAGTGTTGTAGAGTTTTATGGTTCAGGGTTTAAGGCATGGGGTTTTGGGTTTAAGGTTTTAAGGTTTAAGGTTTGAGGTCTTAGGGTTTAGGGTTTAGGGTTTTAGGGTTTAGTGTTTAGGGTTTTAGATTTTTGGGTTTAGGCTCTTATGGTTTAAGGTTTAAGGTTTTAGGGTTTTGGGTTCAGGGTTTTAGGGCTTTAGGGTTTTAGGGTTTATGGTTTAGGGTTGATGGTTTTTGGGTTTAGGGTTTAGTGTTTAGGGTTTTAGGGTTTCAGGGTAGAGGGGTTGAGGGTTTAGGATTTTAGGTCTTAGGTCTTAGGTTTTAGGGTTTAGGGTTTAGGGATAAGGATTTTTGGGTTTAGGGTTTGTGGATTTTGGATTTTAGGTCTTAGGGTTTAGGGTTTATGGTTTTGGGTTTTAGGGTTTAGGGTTTTGGGTTTAGGGGTTAGGGTTTTAGGGTTTAGGGTTTGAGGGTTTTGGATTTTAGGTCTTAGGTTTTGGGGTTTAGGGTTTAGGGTTTAGGGTTTTTGGTTTTAGGGTTTAGGGTTTTGGTTTTAGTGTTTAGGGTTTAAGGTGTAGGGTTTTAGGCTTTAGGTTTTAGGGTTTTAGGGATTAGGGTTTAGGGTTTATGGTTTCAGGGTTTAGGGTTTATGGTTTGGGGTTTTATGTTCTAGGGTGTATGGTTTAAGGTTTAGGGATTAAGCTTTAGGGTTTATAATTTTAGGGTTTTAGGTTTAGGGTTAATGGTTTTGGGTTTAGGGTTTAGGGTTTAGAGTTTTAGGGTTTAGGGTTTGAAGGTTTAGGGTTTGAGGGTTTAGGATTTTAGGTCTTAGGTTTTTAGGTTAAGGCTTTTTGGGTTTTGGTTTTTAGGGTTTAACGTTTATGGTTTTAGAGTTTAAGGTTTAGGTTTGAGGGTTTAGGGTTTTAGAGTTTTGGTTTTTAGGTTTTATCATTTCAGGTTTTGGGGTTTAGGGTTTTGGGGTTTAAGGTTCAAGCTTTAAGGTTTTAGGGTTTTAGCTTTAGGGTTTATAATTTTAGGGTTTGAAAGTTTTTCATTTTAGGTCTTAGGTTTTATGGTTTAGGGTTTTAGGGTTTAGGTTTTTACGGTTTAGCGTTTTGGGTTTTTAGGTTTAGGGTTTAGGGTTTTAGGGTTTAGGATTTAGAAGTTTTAGGGTTTATGGTTTATAATTTTAGAGATTACGGTTTAGGGTTTTAGGGTTTATGGTTTGGGGGCTTGGGGGCTAGGATTGTAGGTTTTAAGGTTTAGAGTTTAGGGTTTAGGGTTTAGGGTTTTAGGGTTTAGTGTTTAGGGTTTATAGTTTTTGGGTTTAGGCTTTAGTGTTTAAGGTTTTAGGGTTTTGGGTTTAGTGTTTTAAGGTTTAGGGGTTTAGAGTTTCATGGTTTAGGGTTTAAGTTGTAGGGTTTAGGGTATAGGGTTTCAGGGTTTAGAGTTTAGTGTTTAGGGTTTAGGGTTTAGTTTTTTGGGTTTTAGGGTTTTAGGGTTTAGGGATTACGGTTTAGAGTTTAGAGTTTTAATGTTTAAGGTTTATGGTGTTAAGGTTTACGATTTAAGGTTTTAGGGCTTATGGTTTAGGGTTTATCGTTTTAGGGTTTAGGGTTTTAGGGTTTAGGGTTAAGGGTTTAAGGTTTTAGGGTTTTGACTTTAGGGTCTATGGTTTTAGGGTTTACGGTTTCGGGTTTATATTTATGGTGTTTAGGTTTTAGGGTTTTAGGGTTTAGGGCTTGAGGGTTTAGGAGTTTGGGTCCTAGGTTTTAGGGTTAAGTGTTTAGTGTTGAGAATTTTAAGGTTTAGGGTTTAGGGTTTGAAGGTTTCAGGGTTTAGGGTTTTAGGGTTTAAGGGTTTAGAGTTTTATGGTTTTGGTTTTAAGTTGTAGGGTTTAAGGTATAGGGCTTAACGTTTAGGGTTTTGGGTTTAAGTTGTACGGTTTAAGGTATAGGGTTTAACGTTTAGGGTTTTGGGTTTAAGTTTTTGTGTTTTAGGGTTTTAGGGTTTTAGGGTTTAGGGTTTAGGGTTTAGGGTTTTAGTGTTTAAGGTTTATGGTGTTAGGGTTTATGATTTAGGGTTTTAGGGCTTAAGGTTTCTGATTTATGGTTTTAGGGTTTACTGTTTTAGGGTTTAGGATTTAGGGTTTGGGGTTTATAATTATAGTGTTTAGGGCTTGAGGGTTTAGGATTTTAGGTCCTAGGTTTTAGGGTTTAGGGTTTAGGGTTTAGTGTTGAGCGTTTTAGGGTTTGGGGATTTAAGGTTTAGGAATTTAGTTCTTAGGTTTTAGGGTTTAAGTTTTCAGATTTAGGGTTTAGACGGTTTATTGCTTAGGGTTTAAGGGTTTAGGATTCAGGGTTTAGGGTTTAGGATTTTAGGTCTTAGGTTTTAGGGTTTACGGTTTAGGGTTTATGGTTTTAGGGTTTTGGGCTTAGGGTTTGAGGGTTTAAGGTTTAAGGTTTAGGATTTTGATGTTTAGGGTTTAGGGTTCATAATCTTATGGTTTAGGGTTATGGGTTTCAAGGTGTGGGATTTTTGGTATAAGGTTTTGGGGTTTAGGGTTTAGGGTTTTAGGTTTTACGGTTTAAGGGTTTTAAGTTTTATTGTTTATGGTTTAAGGTGTAGGGTTTAGGGTTTAGTATTTTAGGTTTCGGGGTTTAAGGTTTAGGGTTTAGGGTTTGGGGATTTAAGGTTTAGGGTTTAGGGTTTTAGGGTTTAGGTTTTAGGGCTTATTTTTTAAGGTTCAAGGTTTACGGTTTTGGGTTTCATAGTTTAGAGTTTAGGGTTTAGGATTTAGGGTTTTAGGGTTTAGGGTTTATAATTTTAGGGTTTTGGGTTTTGGGTTTTTGGTTTTAGGATTCTAGTTCTTAGGTTTTAGGGTTTAGGGTTTAGAGTTCAGACTTTAAGGTTTTATGGTTTAGGGTTTAGGGTTTTAAGGTTTAGGGTTTGAGGGTTTAGGATTTTAGGTCTATAGTTTTAGGGTTTAGGGTTTAGGGTTTTATGGTGTTCGGTTTAAGAGTTTAGGGTTTAGTGTTCAGGGTTTTAGGGTTTAGGGTTTGGGGTTTATGGTTTTAGAGTTTAGGGTTTTTGTGTTACGGTTTAGGGTTTAAGGTTTTGGGTTTAAGGGTTTAGAGTTTTATGGTTTAGGGTTTAAGCTGTAAGGTTTAGGGTATAGGGTTTTAGGGTTTGGGGTTTAGGGTTTAGTGTTTAAGGTTTAGGTTTTTGGGTTTTAATGTTTTAAGGTTTAGGGTTTGGGGTTTAGGGTTTAGGGTTTATGGTGTTAGGGTTTACGATTTAGGGTTTTTGGGCTTAGGGTTTAGGGTTTATGGATTTAAGGTTTAGGATTTCAGGGTTTAGGATTTAGGGTTTTAAGGTTTAAGGTTTTCGGGTTTAGGGTTTAGTGTTTGGGTTTATAATTATAGTGTTTAGGTTTTAGGGTTTTAGGGTTTTAGGGTTTAGGGTTTGAGGGTTTAGCATTTTAGGTCCTAGGTTTTAGGGTTTAGTGTTATGCGTTTTAGGGTTTAGGGTTTTAAGGTTTCAAGGTTTTGGGTTTAAGATTTAGGGTTTCAAGGTTTCGAGTTAAGGGTTTAGGGTTTTAGTCTTTAATGTTTAGGGTTTATAATTTTAGGGTTGAGGGTTTAAGGTTTTAGGGTTGAGGGTTTGAGGGTTTAGGATTTTAGGTCTTAGGTTTTAGGGTTTAGGGCTTAGGGTTTAAGGTTTTCGGATTTAAGGTTTAGGGTTTAGGGTTTAGGGTTTAGGGTTTAGGGTGTATGGTTTAGGATTTAGGGTTTAGGGTTTAGGATTTTAGGTCATAAGTTTCAGGGTTTATGGTTTGAGGGTTTAGTGCTTAGGGTTTGAGGGTTTAGTGTTTAGGGTTTAAGGTTTATGATTTTGGCGTTTAGGGTTTAGGGGTCATAATCTTATGGTTTAGGTTAATGGGTTTCAGGGTTGTGGATTTTAGATCTATGGTTTTTGGAGTTTATGGTTTTGGGTTTTGGGTTTTAGGGTTTAGGGGGTTTAGAGTTTTATGGTTTTTTGTTTAAGGTGTAGACTTTAGGGTTTTGGGTTTTAAGGTTTAGGGATTAGGGTATTAGTGTTTAGGGTTTTTGGTTTCGGGGTTTAAGGTTTAGGTTTTAAGGTTTATTTTTTTAGGGTTTAAGGTTTAGGATTTAGGGTTTTTTTTTTTTATGGTTTAGGGTTTAGGATTTAGGGTTTTAGGGTTTAGGGTTTATGGTTTATAATTTTATTGTTTAGGGTTTAGGATATTAGGTCTTAGGTTTTAGGTTTTAGGGATTTAGGGTTTTCGGTTTAAGAGTTTAGGGTTTAGGGTTTAGGGTTTTAGGGTTTTTGGTTTAAGAGTTTAGGGTTTAAGGTTCAAGGTTTTAGGGTTTCAGGGTTTTGGGTGTGGGGTTCAGGGTTTTAAGGTTTAAGGTTTAAAGGTTTAGGGTTTAGGGTTTAGGGTTTAAGGTTTAAGGATTCAGGTTTTAGGGTTTAAGGTTTTAACATTTAAGGGTTTTTGGGGTTTTAGGGTTTAGGGTATATAATTTTAGGGTTTAGGGTTTATGGTTTACATGTTTAAGGTTTATGGTTTTAGGGTTTAGGGCTTAGGGTTGAGGGTTTTAGGGTTTAGGGGTTTAGCGTGTTTTGGTTTAGGGTTAAAGGTGTAGGGTTTAAGGTTTAGTGTTTAGGGTTTCAGGGTTTAGGGTTTAGGGTTTTGGGATTTAGAGTTTGGGGTATAGGTTTTTTGGTTTAGGGTTTAAGGTTTTGGGTTTTTGGGTTTGGGGTTTAAGGTGTAGGGTTTATGGTTTAAGGTTTTAGATTTTAGGATTTAGGGTTTTTGGGTTTGGGGTTTAAGGTGTAGGGTTTATGGTTTAAGGTTTTAGATTTTAGGATTTAGGGTTTTAGGGTTTACGTTTGAAGGTTTATTGTTTTATTGTTTATAGTTTAGATTTTAAGGTTTAGTGTTTAGGATTTTAGGGTTTAGGGTTTTAGGGTTTTAGGGTGTATGATTCGTATCCCAATGGTGTATCATGAATTTGGTGATCATACAGGAGTAATCAACAAAATTTATAACCTATATCACCATGCATTAGGATAGCCTTAGCTAATATAGCATAGTGGCTCTAGGATCGTTGACTGGGAAGGGTTTTCAACTTACAACTGATACCAATTCAAAGTTGAATTGGTGTTTTTTCATTTCAAGGTTAGCTTAAGAAGAAAACATAAACTTTGGTTGAAAAATGATTTGTTTTAAGCTAACTAAAAAGAAAGTAATGGGAATTACTTATGAAGAAAAGCGTTCCTTGGAGTTTTAGGTTCACAGGGGAGGCTCCTCATGCAAAAACAGAGCTCTGGTCACTTGAATCTGTTCCTCGCATTAGAGAATTAACATATATTAATTCTCTAACCGATGTTGGACAGATGTTTCCCTTTAATGGATTTCAGCACTAATTCCCTCTCACTGATGCAACTTGCAATGGCTCGTGCCTCTCACCTAGCATTTGCCATTCAAGGTGATCATTAACCTTGGCTTCCCTTCTCAAGCTCGCATGAGATAACTAATGGATGTCTCCTTAAAGTCCAAAAGCTTACCAAGTGTTGGGAATTCTAGAAAATCCTACCTTCAAGTCACCTCCCAAAGGCTCGCAAGAGATAAACTAGTGCATCTCCATGGACGGAGATCACTTGCCTTACCAAGTGTTGGCCCAGGTGAATTGAAGGCGTTTTAAGTTAACTAAAAATATATAAATCATTAATGGGTCACACTTTCTCTTATTAACAGTTGAAACAACAAAATTACCAATTCTTGCATTCGGGGCCTTTCCCGGCTACCTTAGCTCCAAGGAACTAAAAGCCCAGTCACTCATTCTCTAAGAAAACATCTTGAGAGCTTGTTTGGCTAGTAAGAAAATATAAATACAATCAAAACGAGTAGGTAAGGTAGAGCTAAAGCTCTGTATTTTACTTCCTTTCCAAAACTATACAAAGGATGTCTCTGAGAACAAGTTCCCCGACGTCTTACTGTAATGGAAATTACAAACAATATATATGAGGCTATTTACCCTTTGTTCTTGCTTAATAACTAAGGAATCTTATGATAGGTGGATTACAAGGAGAGAATGGGGATTTAGACATCAAATATCTGAAGCAAAAAATCTAAAAATGTCGGTCGCAAATATCGGGAAGCACTCATGAGAATTTCGCAGGCGTGCAAGATGGCTGCGAAATTTCGCAACCTGAAGGACACCATTTCGCAGCCAAAGGCTGATTTTGCAGCCATCCTCTTGTGATTTCATAGCCAAAGGCTGATTTCGCAGCCTGCGAAATTGGCCTTCAACTTGATGTGATTGGCTTCCAATGGCTCTAACTCCTTCATTTCAACTCCGAATCGTGCACTATTTAAAGCGTTGGATTGCTGACTTCCCAAAGCTTCGAAACGACATATAGTATGCATAAATTGAGCTCCAGGAAGTGCTCCAAAAGTGGCTAACACTAGTTGTCCTCTAGAATGCTTCATGTGAGATTTCTCTCTTTGCTTTCCCTCCTCATTCACGATTTGCTTATGGCAAAGGACTCTAAAGCTTCAAAGCTTTGGTTCTTCATGTTACTGAGCTTCCCATTGCTTTACCATAGATTCCAAAGAACTCTCCTCAATCTCGGATTGCTTTGGTGATCAAATTACTATCAAAAGCACCATAACTTACACAATTTGATTAGAAATGGTTGCAAAGGTCCTTAATATGTTAATTGAGTTAAAAGGTAATGACTACTACTCAAAAGTGTTTAAAAGAGTTAATTACAAGATCAAATAACACTTTTTGAGTAGTATTCAGTGTAGGATTTAGGGTTTGAGGGTTTAAGTTTTATGATTTAGCGTTTTAGGGTTTAGGGTTTAGAGTTAAGGGTTTCAGGGTTAAGGGTTTAGGGCTTTAGGGTTTAGTGTTAAGGGTTTTAGGGTTGAGGGTTTGAGGGATTAGGATTTTAGGTCTTAGATTTTGGGGTTTAGTGTTTTAGGGTTTAGGGTTGACGATTTTAGGCCTTAGGGGTTTAGAATTTTATGATTTAGAGTTTAAGGTGTAGGGTTTAGGGTTTAGGGTAGGGTTTCAGTGTTTTAGGTTTAGGGTTAAGGGTTTTAGGGTTGAGGGTTTAGATTTTAGGGTTTTAGGGTTTAGGGTTTAGATTTTAGGGTTTAGGGTTTAAGGTTTAAGGTTTAGAGTTTTGATGCTTAGGGTTTTCAAGTTTAGGAAATATAGGTTTAGGATTTTAGGTCTTAAGTTTTAAAGGTTTAGGGTTTTGTGGTTTAGCGTTTAAGGTTTTAGGGTTTAGGGTTTTTGGGTTTTGGTTTCTAGGGTTTAACATTTCGATTTTTAGGGTTTAGGGTTTAGGGTTTTAAGGTTTAGGGTTTAGTGTTTTAAGGTTTTAAGGGTTTAAGATTTTAGGATTTAGGGTTTTGGTTTTTAGGGTTTAGCATTTCGGGTTTTACGGCTGACGGTTTTGAGGTTTATGGTTTTGGGTTTTAGGGTTTAAGATTTAAGGTTTTAGGGTTCAGTGTTTAGAGTTTAAGGTGTAGGGTTTAGGGTTTAGATTTGTAGGGTTTAGGGTTTTGGGGTTTTGGGGTTTTGGTTTTGAGGGTTTGGGATTTTTTGTCTTACGTTTTAGGGTTTTGGTTTTTAGTGTTTATCGTTTTGGGTTTAGGGATTTAAGGTTTAGGGTTTAAGGTTTAAGGTTTAGGGTTTTAGGGTTTTGGTTTTTAAGGTCTAGCATTTCGCTTTTTAGTGTTTAGGGTTTTAGGGTTTATGGTTTAAGGTCTTAGGGTTCAGGGTTTGGGGTTTAGGGTTTATGATTTAGGGTTTTAGGGTTTAGGGTTTAGGGTTTAGGGTTTATAATTTTAGGGTGTTAGGTTTAGGGTTTTGGGTTTAGGGTTTAGGGTTGATGGTTTATGGGTTTAGGTTTTAGGGTTTAGGGTTTAGGATTTAGGATTTAGGATTTAGGGTTTAGATTTCAGGCTTTAGGGTTTTATGGTGTGGGGTTTGATGGTTTAGGATTTTGGGTCTTAGGTTTTTGGGTATAGGGTTTAGGGTTTACGGTTTTAATGTTTATGGGTTTAGAGATTTATGGTTTAGGGTTTGAGGTGTAAGGTTTAGGGTTAAGGGTTTCAGGGTTTAGGGTTTAGAGTTTTAGGGTTTAGAGTTTCAGGTGTAGGATTTCAGGGTTTAGGGTTTAGGTTTTAGGGTTTAGGGTTTAGAGTTGTAGGGTTTAGGGTTTTAGTGTTTGGGATTTTAGGTCTTAGGTTTTTGGGGTTTAGCGTTTAATGTTTTAGGGTTTCGGTTTTTAGGGTTTCACGTTTCGTGTTCCGAGTTTAGGGTTTAGGGTTTAGGGTTTAGGGTTTTAAGGTTTTGATTTATAATGTTTAGTGTTTTGGGTTTTAAGGTTTAGGGTTTCGGGTTAAGGGTATAGGGTTTTGGTTTTTAGGGTTTAGCATTTCAGGTTTCGGGTTTACGGTTTTGGGTTTTAGGGTTTTGGGTTTACGAAATTAGGGTTTAGGGTTTATAATTTTAGGGTTTAGGGTGTAGGGTTTAAGGGCTTACGGTTTATAATTTTAGTGTTTTGGTTTTATAATTTTATGATTTAAGGTTTACGGTTTAGGAATTTAAGGTTTAGGGTTTAGAGTTTTAGGATTTTGGTTTATAGTGTTTAGTGTTTTGGGTTTTAGGGTTTAGGGTTTCAGGGTTTTGAGTTTACGAATTTAGGGTTTATGGTTTATAATTTTAGGGTTTAGGGTTTAAGGGCTTATGGTTTATAATTTTAGTGTTTTGGTTTTATAATTTTAGGGTTTAGGGTTTAGGGTTTATGGTTTTAGGGTTTAAGGTTTAGGGTTTAGGGTTTAGGGTTTAGAGTTTATAGGCTTTAGGGTTTTAGGGTTTAAGGTTTGAGTTTTTAAGATTTTAGGTCTAAGGTTTTAGGGTTTTAGTTTTTAAGGTTTAGCGTTTATGGTTTTAGGGTTTAGGCTTTTAGGGTTCTAGTTTTTATGGTTTAGCATTTCGGGTTTTAGGGCTTAGGGTTTAGGGTTTTAGGTTGGAAGGTTAATAATTTTAGGATTTGGGGTTTATGGTTTAGGGGTTTGGGATTTTAGGTGTTAGGTTTTAGTGTTTAAGGTTTACGGTTTAGGGTTTAGGATTTATGGTTTTAGGGTTTAGGGTTTAGAGTTTTAGGCTTTAGGGTTTTAGGGTTTATGGTTTTAGTGTTTAGGGTTTTAGGGTTTCTGTTTTTAGGGTTTAGTGTTTACGGTTTTAGGGCTTAGGGTTTAGGGTTTAGTATTTAGGGTTTTAGGGTTCTTATTATTAGGGTTTAACGTTTCGAGTTTTGGGGTTTAGGTTTTTAGGTTTTATGTTGTAGGGTTAATAATTTTAGGATTTAGAGTTTAGGGTTTTAGGGCTTATGGTTTGGGGGTTTGGGATTTTACATCTTAGCAAATTGATAAGTGTGAATGATAAAGAGTGTTTTTATATATTGATAAATTTTCATGGGCTTAGCAACAATCATGCATCTTTTTATGCATGTTGACCCAATTATTAAAGCCATCTATCTTTTAACATAATGATCTGATAACCATTTGGATAATTAATAAAATATATTTTAATTTTCTTATATTAGAAAAGTGAAAATTACTTACATTTTTAGTTATCATTATCTTGTTACACATTATCATATTTTCCTTAATTTTCTTTAAAAAAATTCAATGAAAGAAATTGTGAAGAAACAAAAATTCAATTTTCTTTTGATGTGAAAATATGATATTTTAAGATATTTGATTAAAAAAATTAACTATAAAACATCAAATTAGATAGGATTGAATTTTGAATTATACTATCTCAAGATTATCTATATATATATATATATATAGTCATATATAAACAATTAGTTTAACAAATTTGCCCTTTATGTAAATTAGATTTTAATTGTCAATTTATTTTGAATTTTGAACATATCTAAATTCCTTACCTCCATTGATAACAAGTAGGGATGACCCTTTAACATGGATAAAAGTAACCTTTAATATGTTAAGGATGATTTAATTTTCGCGACTTTGTATTTTGATGTATAAGCTATTTTCCTTCATAATTTCATATGTAGATACACATGAACTTTTTTGTTAATGATATTTATCCTTTACATGCAAATTTTTTTAATGGTTAAGTAATGATTGCTTCTAGTCCACTTATATACATTTCAATTAAAACTACAATTGAATTTTATGAATTAAATCTTTAAATTCGTTGTTACATGTACAATTTCTTAATATATCTTTTTCTGGTGGCAATGGTTAACTCTAAAGATGATGCTATATTAGGAAAGGATTTTCTTTTACGGTTGCATGACCTCACACATGATGAATTGGATAAGGTTATGTTTTAAAACAGATTGAATCTTATGAATAAGCATTGGTTGAATTGTTTTTTCATGGAACAACATGTTGATTATAGTATTACTTTCAATTCTTAGGTTGTTGATGTTTCAAAACTTCCTCTTCTTGATGTGTTAGAGATACTCAATCAACATACATATTTGAGAGAAGTGTTTAGGTGAAAAGAGAGACTAAAAGTTCTAGTAAGTCAACTGTTGATAGCTTTTTTTGGTAGTACTATGTATGATTTTTATTTTATTCTATATAGTTGGATTTCTTTTGAACTTATATATGGTTCACCAGATCGTGAGTGGGAATGCTAAAGCTAATAGGCTCCTACAACCCATCAGTAATTTAAAAATTGATAAAAAAACCACCAATTTTCGTAATGTCTTAGGGATCTCAAACTGGCTTTTCCTTTTCATCAGGATTGGTAAGACGACAACAAGTTAATATTGGAGTTTTTTTTTTTTTTTTTGAAGTTTCATTCAACAATTACTCTAAATATATAATATTTGCATAGTGAATTCATACCCAATTAGACAATTTGTTATTTAACATTGGATTGCATATTTTTAATTCAATATTTCTTATCCTTGTTTTTTTTTCTTTTTCCTTTCAACTATTAATCTTTTAGCTTTCTCTTAAGAATGATAGAAAGAAAAATGAATATTAGCTTTTCTAAAAAGAAATTGTATAAAAACCGTAGGGTGGTACTCAATTAACTTTCAAACATCTTATTCATATTGCATTGATGGTTGATTAGGATATGACAACCAATGATTCTACCAAAGCCTACAAGAATTAAGTCATCAAGCATATTGACAAGTGTGAAACGAAGGTTTGGTTAATCTTGATTTTGATGATAACAAAACAAGGTTTAGAACTAATGATCATATTTCAAGTGTGATTAGGCAAGACGACTTCTAAAGTGGCAATCCAAAGACAAATCAAGCCAAGGAGAAATCATGAAGAAGAAGACCACCTCAAAGAGAAGAGTTTTTTCAAGACCAAAGCTTCTTAAGATCTCTTTGTAAGGTTGTTGGTGCACTAGGACTTTCATGCATTTCATTCTTTATTTATGCACCAAAATCATCCAAGAGTAATATTGTTTTAAATATCTTGTGTTAAATGATTTTCAAATTTGTGTTAAAAGGTTTTAAGTTGAAAAAGGTTGAGTGTTGAGCCAAAAAAATGGCTCAACCGGTTGAACCTGTCGACCAATTGTGCTCGTCCGGTCGAGGACCAGTTGAGGGAGGCCAAAAAGTTTCTCTCTCTCCTAGTGGCCTTCTCTTCCCGGTTGAGGTCCGATCGAGGTTTGGTTGAGGTCCGGTTGAGGCCCAACTGTCACTTTCCCTAATGGCTAGTCAACCGGTCGACCCCTAGCTCGACCGGTCGAACCCCCAATGGCTAGTTTGACTTTTTTCTTCTATAAAAAGACTCCAATCTTCATTGTTTCATAAGCTTAACCTTCCCAAATCATTCTTGATTATATTTGAGCCTTGGAAGAGTGTTTTTGAGTGCACCATTGTTTCATAACTTGCATATCTTTAATGCACCATTCAATCCTAGTTTTTCTTGTATCTTTGAGCCTAAAGTTCTATTACTAGGATTTTGAGAGATCATTATTTATATATCTTTGTGAGGAATTTCTCAAGTGTGGGGTATCACTTGAGGGGTTGTTCAAGAGTGGGATATCTCTTGAGAAGTGTAAAGGGTGCTTGGAGCCAAAAGTCCAAGAGGGTGAATTGGAACCATAATCCAATTGTAAAGAGATTGGAAGCTTGGTTGAAGCTTCAAGATAGTGGAACCCTCACTCGGTTAGGAGGTTGAGGAGAGTGGACGTAGGCAAGGAAGTGCTGAACCACTATAAACTCTCGTGTTTGCACTCTCTCTTCCCTAACTCTTTTAAATTATATGCAATTGTCTTTATTTTGTTTATTATATACTTGCATATAATTGTCTCTTAAATTCACATAGTTTAAACTTGTGAAAAAGAGACCATCACCCTATTTACCCCTCCCCCTCTAGGGTGATTACCATAGTTTGGATTAGCCTCAAATTCCTAACAACAAGTACAAGTGAATTAAAGATTTTAAGGTTAACAAATATATTTGAAGTCATTCATTGACATGAAGACAAATTGATCAATCTAGGGGAAATGCATTTACTTTAGCTAATTGATACATCTTTGGAATCATTTAATTCCCAAGAATGCTCATTTGACCAAGAATTGGAACCCTTAACTTTTTTTTAATTTACTAAAATATTTTTCTTTGGTAGCCCAAATAAAGTCTTCCTTCTATAAGGATATAACTAATTGTATATATACTAAATTTGGAGTCCCTCTATTCCATATCATGTGCTTCTACAACCCTTTGATTTTTTTAGACTAATTAGTTAGCTAATTAGAACATCATTCCATACATGAAAATTTCACAATTACTTCATTGTAGTTTTGATTGTGAGGGTATGAATTTGTTAGTATATCTTGATGTAGGAAAGTAATTTTAAATATTAGGTTAATTTAATAAGTACCCTAAAACAAAGAACTCTTTACTATTAATTAACTTCTAGATTAGTTTAATCATATTGTTAGATGATCTAGGGATAGACAATTTTACTATTTCAAACATTTTATATTTCCTAACTTTTATGAATGGATTTAAATATCACATAAATTCATAGCTGATAAACTAGCTTGTAACATATAAATCACATATGTGAAATAGTTTTTTATTAACTTACAGAAAAATCATACTTCAACTCATGCAAACATTACTAATGCGTCATTGTTTTAGCAAAAAGTGTATGTTGTAGAAGAAAGGATTATAGACAAGTAACCAAGCTTTTCACCTTACCTTGTTCCTTTGATATACATTATGAATAGCTACTTGGAAGAAGGCACTTTGTCTTTGATCATTTCTAAAAAACAAAATTTTGGCATGATTTTAAATTAGTGTGGATTAATCACTTGCATGTAGTTCCATCTACAAAAAGAAAAAGAAGATAATGACATAAAATTTGACAAATTTTAAGCACATATTTTAAGGATTCCCTTACTATCTACCCACCACCTTGTGCATTATTATAATTAGTAGAAATATATAATTGCTTCCACAATGAAACATTAGAAACATACTTAGTTTAATATTACTAAATTGATAAAATTATTAAATTTTTATCAAATTAATGTTCTTGAAATAATTTTCTATTTAGAAATCACCCACTCTATCTTTAACACTTGAATGTCCAATGCTCATAATAACTATTATGTTTGCAAAATGTATTCCGGTTGGGATTTTCTAATGAGGATGATGATGATTCCAAATGGCTTTCTATAGTCTTTTTCATATCTTAGTACTCCTAAAGCAGATTTGACCCATATGGTAGTATTTTCATACTATATCTCCTTTTATTTTATATAAGAATATATTTGTTGATTGTAAATTAATAGTTAAGAAACTATTTTTCCCAACACCAACAACCAAATAATTTTATTACTCAGACATCAAGTTTAAGTAGTTCATTCAAAATCGATAATATTTTTGCTATCATGGATAGGATTATCAGTAATTGTTATGTAATTTATTTCTAACTATATCTTACTAATATTTTAATAATTTTCTAAAGTAGTACTTTCCATTTTGCTACCTTGAACACATAGCTCCATACTCTTTCTTACAAAACATAACCATAGTATGACAAAGAGCTAGTAAGTTATGCTATATGATACATGATCATACATATTAAAAAAATATTAAATATGTTTTCTAGTTGTTGAAGACTTGTGTATCTCAACAATTAAGCTTCGATTCGCAATAGGTTGCTTGAATCTATATAGTAATTTGAATTTTATTTCTTTGGTTTTTAGCTTTCCTAGTAGTTAATTTTCACATACTACTCTTCACACATCAAAAATAGCATTTCAAATGAGTTAAAAATCTTAATGTCAAAATTGGTATCAAGATATAGTTTGATACTGTAATCTAATGTATTACATTCATTAATAAGTTTAAACTTTTTTTAAAAATAAAAACAAACACAAATATTAGGAAATAATGAATCAAAATTAATCTAGAATAATTGTTTTTTTTTTTTTTGCAAATATTTCTATTTTTTTAAGAACTTTTTACCAATTAAATAAATTTTTAATCAAGCAAGATATAGATTTAGATTTTTTTTAAATGAGTATACTTATTTTTAAAAATTTTAAATTTAGAAAGTGAATCAATTATTACTAAAAATTCTTGAATAAAAACCAATTTAGAATACTTCATCAGTAATTGAGTAAAAAATATGCTTATGAAAAAACTTGATATATTTTAAGAAAAAATATTTTAAATTTATTTTCTAAAAGATATTATTGATCATTGTTATTTTCTAGACATTTATTACTAAAAATTATTTAACTTTAAAGATCAGTTTGTTAAAATAGATTAGAAGGAAAAAGTTATAAATAGTGAAATGAAAAGTAATATTAAAATCTTAATAGTAAATTTTATCTTAGTATTAAATCCAGATACTATTTGATACTCGAGAAGAAAAAAGATCTAGATACTATTTGATACTCGAGAAGAAAAAAATTACAATAGTATAAAAGAAAAGAACCCCTGTTTGGTAAAAATTGGAATGAACTAGTTAATTGATAGAAAGAAAAGGGGGATGTGGGCAAATTGGTAAACCAAAAGACAAGGAAGAACAAGAAAGTGAAAAGGGCATTCATGTGAGGTCCCTACGTGGGGTTATTCATGTGTGGGCCCCACATGGACATCCTACCTGCCTCTTACATTGTCTTATTTGACATGGGATTATCTCTCTCTCTCTCCCTCCTTCTCTCCCTTAAATACAAGTAATACGAAAAGTTTAGTAAATCTAAAAGACCTTCCTCTCTATCATGTCTTGGTTTTTTTTACCCTTTTAGCCTAATTTCAGCCCTCCATTCTAGATGACCATATTCCAACCATTGGATCGATATATCAACTCGGCCCACATAAAACCTAAAAAGAAAAAAAAAAAGAATGACTTTTAATGCATTTGGAATAGAGCTATTCCAATAACAAAAAAAAAAATAAATAAATAGTAGGCACACCATGGACATTTAGTGAATGTTTAGTTTTGGTTAATTGAAATTAAATGAATATATATATATTCTTGTTTTAGCACTTTTCATAAACCAAAAAAAACATAGCTTAATACAAAAACAGTGACAACCCATGGACCTTTTAAAAACTTTAAAACAAACATAAGGAAATGTGATATTCTTCTAAAGTCTAGATACCATCTTTATTCTTAGAAACCTTTAATGCTTTCTTAATAAATGGAAATGCCAAAAGTCCCTCTATTATAGAGATTACAACAAACTACTTTGCTATGTATTTATATGCTTTACATATCCTATTTATTTTCTTTTAACTACACATACATCAACGCGATAGAATAATAAATATTATTTTGAGGCAAGGACCAAAAGAGATTACAATTCTCTATTCAATGCTCTTAAAACAAGTTCAAGTAGATTGCATTCATCACGGTCATGTAGATTAATTGTATAAGACATCAATATAAGATGGAACATTAAACTATGTATTTTCTATTCACAATCTCTTTACATTCTTGACATTTATATGGTAGTTTAATTGTTAAATTATTCATTTGGTTCAAATATGAATAACCATTTTTTTTTCTAAAATATCTCCAATTGGGAAAAGATCACTTATTAACATGTTTAGTATGGTATGCATTAATATTTTTAATTAATGGATGAAAGTTTTTTTGATTTGTTAATGAGCCATTCTTGTAAGGCGGCTACAAAGAATTCCGAACAACATTTTGGAGCTACCTTATCATTGGTAATAAATTTAATTTGCTAGACTCCTTGTATTCAAAATAATTACATAATCAATCTCTTTCAAGATTTAATATAATATAGGGATTGCTTCAATATTGTATTCAATTAACTCCATTGTTTGTTTTCTCTATTGGCTTAATTGGGAGATCTAAGAATAAATTAGATCTTCTTTCCCATTTCACTCCATTTCAATATATAGATTTATCTTTTAATAATAAACTTTTTATTTTGATATATATTATTTTATCAATGAACAATCATGTTAAAATTGCTTCTCTGATTTTATAATTTATAAGATTTTAGGTGAGCATCTCGATTTTACGATATTCAATCGATTATTTATTGTACTTATCATTTAAGAGAAATAAATTTTTTTGTTTTCATTTATTTCTAACCTTTTTTTTTCATTTTGTTCATTTCATTTAGGATTATTATGTTTTTAGGTTGGTTAAGGCTTCAAAATGAAATAAGTTTTTGTTTCCAATGCATGAGATTCGAAGGAGATAATTGGCTACATCAAATAACTTAGTTATGACACTTAGGATTATGCTATTTATATTAGGAATGGATGATCGAGAATGCTTTGATTCTTCTTCCCATGAAAAAAATGACGAAGTATTCACTAATTCTTGTTGCAAATCATGGCCAAGGTATGCATTTGATGGCATAGTTTCAAATATTTTATGTCTAATAGTGTTTTTTATTTCATAATTTTATACCATTCAAAGTTGTTATACTGATTGTATTACATAATGCTTGCTATGATGGTTGGTAGAACTAAATCTTACTCATAAGCATATAAGATTGAAAAGTCGTTGCAAGCCAACTTTTGAGTGTTTTTCTCCCATTAATGAGAAAGTGATGCTTGCTATCATGGTCTTGTTGAGATATTTCTTATCAAAAGAAAAAGATAGACCACTTATAAGTTATCATATTCTACTTACAAAGGGAATGAGAGAAGAATGGAGTGAGGTATAGGGAGATGAACATAAAGGTGTTCAAATTTAAGTAATGAGTAAAGTTCAACATAAAGGATGGTTGGTAAGACCTCATAAGGGGTTTCTTAGATGTAAATATCTAATCTGAAAGAAAGCTAATGAAAACATCCTATATTGGCGGCTAGATAGTTGCTTTAGTATGAAATTATGGTGAAGGTGACACTTAGAAGTGAAAATCATGATTTTCAATTTCTCAATCTAGCCAAGATATGTTTGGTTATCTGTGAATCATTCTTGCCTCAACAAGCTAACTATAGACATTGAGTCAAGACCCTCAAACTAGTCTATTTACTTAGTGAAAAAAATGATTATTGAAGTACAAAGGTCTTAAATTTATTGTATCTAATGAGTATTGGATATCAAACCCACACAAAGTGGGATTAACAAGTTCAAGATAAATTAGGGAAGGATTGAAAATAGGTTAGTTGTAGATATTACCTTGATTAAATTCTAAGGTGAAAATAGATGAAAAAGATGAAAAAGAAATAGAACAAATAAATGAGTGGATGGATGCTAATGTTGAAGTGATTTTGTATGCTCACTTCTTGACATAAAATGCAATGAATTGAATATTTTTAATGGTTAATTTTGTTAAATTCACCCTTGAAAAAAAAACTTACAATCCCTCATAGTCAAATTAAGGATTATCGAAGATTTTCAACAAATTTTTTATTTCCAAAAACTCTTTAGCTAGTTATTTACAATTTTAAAATGATGAAAAGCCTAATATCAGTACTAGATTTGAAATCAATTTTGTTTTATACAAATCAAACACTTACACTCTTCACATTAGATGGATTAAAAGCAATATAAGAAGATGCCTATGTTAAATAAATAAGCTTTTAAACCCACAACAATATACATTATACTAAACTAAATCTTCAATTCAATCCTCTTACACACATATATGAAGGAAAATAAAAAATAAGAAAATATAGCATAACATTGTCAGCCAAATTAACAACTACAAAGCATTAGATTGAAGTTGAATCTAAAAATTCAATAACAAAAAAATAAAAAATAAAAACAAACTTATTTGAAAATTCTATTTATTGAGAAAGAAGTTTATTGTTTTAATTCACTCAAATAGGATTAACAACAGATTTTAAATACAAAGAATCAAAATATGAAACAAGCATTGTCAAATGACAATCTAAGTAATATCTATATGAATATGTATTTCTAGAGAAAGTAGACCTAAACAAATTAAAATCAAAATTTGAAATATATAAAATATTCATGGGGTTTCAAAGGAATGCTCACCCTTCCACTAGATAGGATTATTTATAAATTCATACTTTAATGAAGGTATTATATAGACATTCTTTCTAGGCTTTGGAAGAAGGAAACTTAGTGAATAAGAAAAACTATCTTTGAAAAAAGCCTCTATAAAAACCTTGTTAAAATGTTAAGCTAAAACTATTTTTATTCCTTTTTTCAAATGAAATATAGAAATCCTACATTTATACCATCTTTGTATTTATTTTGTATTTATTGTTAACCAAACCTCTGATCACCTTGTAAATATTTGTCCTGTCATCTATCAACTGCCCCAACCACTTGAAATAAATTTCACTTGTCATTTGTAAATGTTCTGCCTATAAATAAGTCATAGAAGGAAAAAGAGAAGCCAGTGAGAGTGAAGTAAGTAGAAAGTTAGAAGTGAGCGACCAGAGTTTTAGCTGTATCTTTAGCCTTGTAAATTTCTACGATCAGTAATAAGAAAGTAAGAAATTTCTATTAAATTTATGCTCTCATTTTATTTCGAATTTATTTTATTTTGTGTCTTTTTTCTTACTCATAGGGGGTAAAAGGGGTAAAAAGATAAAGTAGGGAAATGAAAATTATTTGAATTATATTTGAGTTGTTTTCTTTACTAGCTAATATTTTCAATATATATATATATAATATTTCCATCAATTTTAAAAAATAAAATTGATCAGGTTATTTAGAAAGTATTGGGTGTAAAATCAGGTTTTAAAACTAGTCTTTAGTCTTAACTCTTGACCTATAACCCGTTTTTGCCGAAAAATTGGTATGTTAGGGAGACTCTGTCTGGTCAGAAAGGGGGTATCACCTTGACACAAAGTGATGTTTTAAAATTTTGGGTTTATTCTTTAAACTTTTGAAATAGCCGATCTTCAAAAACTTAACTTTCATGTAATAAATGTTTACACACTATAAACATAAAGTTTAATTTAAATAAATATTATAATAATATGTAATAAATGGTCATACATTGTATTTAAAAGTTTTT
Source organism: Vitis riparia (assembly GCF_004353265.1). Taxonomy (NCBI): domain Eukaryota; kingdom Viridiplantae; phylum Streptophyta; class Magnoliopsida; order Vitales; family Vitaceae; genus Vitis; species Vitis riparia. Next base: position 15,472,584 of record NC_048448.1, read on the forward strand.
ATTTTAAAATAATAAGTGTAATAAATACGTTGACATGCTCGTATTCAAACATGATATAGGAAAGTAAATTATTTATAGTAAAATTTAATAAAATATTTAATAGATTTAATAGATATACCTTATAGTAGAATTTAATAAAGATATTTGATAATATAATGCAATATTAAATTAATAAAATTTCTTGCTAATATTATTTCACAAAAAAATGAAAAAAAAAATACTAATATACTATTTAATATTATAAATAATGAACCCTTACCGTTATCCACCAAACCGTAATTGTGTAGAGAGAGTAGGAATGATAATAGAGTTGAGTATTTTATTTCTTTTCTTCAAACCTTTTAATATATATATATTTCTAGATATTATTTATAAGTTTTTTATTGTACCAAGAAATTAATAATTAAATATTTTAATTTAAAAGAAATGTTTTAATTTAAAAGAAGTTAAATTTTATTATAAAAGCAATTCAACAATAAAAATGTCTATTTTACAAAAATGGAATAAAAAATTATTACAATTTATAAATCAACAACAATGTTTTTCCACAAGTAAATAGTCAAATCTTTATTTTTAAATGAATTCAATGGTTTTTAAATGGTTTAAAATTTGTGTTGTCGAGCGCACTTAAAAAGTGGGATCCAATTTTCTTTTTTTCCACTTTTTAGTGATTAGTTCTTTTATCAAATATCCCCAAATCTCACTTGATGCAATCTTAGTTCAAAAATTATTTGTCTATTAAGAAAAATTGGAAAGTATAGTTATATATATGCAGAGGATAAATAGTAACCATTTTGGGCCATTTTTAGTTTGATTGGGTTTATTTTTTGTTCCAAATTATTTATAAAATTATCATCCTTATTAACAAATATGATATATTAACTTTCGCTTGATTTAAAATTAATATTCATTTGTCTAGTGAGAAAATACATAAACTATAGTTATCAGTTGAGAAAAAAATAATAAAGTTATTTATGTATTATGTTTTAAACAATAAGAACAATAGTTATCCACTTTTATATAAAGTTTTTTTCTATTAATAAAAAGAAACATTTGCCTTAAGCAAAGAATCCTCTTTATATAAAGATTAATTTATCCACCTTTGGATTGCGCACAAGATCCCCTTGTCTCCCATGTATCAATTCCAATGGCCATGGTTTCTTACTCTAGGCGAGAATTTAACAATATATACAAAATTATATACTTAAAAAATTTTGTTCAATGAACAATCAAGTATAATCTAGAGCATAGTTTAGTAACATAATTTTAAATTTACTATCTATGAGTTTCAAAAAGTATAAGGTCTAAGTGTTTAACAAAACTAAATTGTGAAATTTTTAACTATGGAGGAAATTATATTAGTAAATTATTCTTAAACATGTATAAAGATCAATAAAAAAGGCTTAAAATTTCAACGAAATTCATTTATTTTGATATAAAGTTAACATTTAATTACATAAATCACTATTCTACTAAAAACTAATTCTTTGTATTTGCATTTTATTTTTTATTTTGTGAACAAAGCAATTTCATTTTCTATTGTAATTAAATTCAATTAAATTTTTATATAATAGTATTTTTTTATTTTTTTATTTTAGGACAAGTAATATCACATATAAATTCTTAAAAAGTATTCCACATTATTCATTATATATAATGAACCTTTACCATTATCCACCAAAGCATAGTAGGAATGACAATGAAATGTTTTTTTTTTTTGATATCCAGCCTGCCCCAAAAAAATCTACTATTCAATCAAATATGTTATAAAAAATTATAATATTTAATTATATAAAATTAATTATTATATATACTTTCAAAATTTTTTAAAAATTAAATAGGTCAAGTCTAATGTGAGAAATTCTCAATAGATATGCTCCTCTTCTTTCTACGATAGTTGTTGATGCACATTACTTCTTTCTTAGGATCTTGGAGCAACTGTCTTATTCAAGCTATGGATCTTATATAGATAAGAAGTGTGAAAGCTAGCTCTTGAAAGTAGTATGAGTTTGGTGCAAATCGAATCCCTAAGATGGGAATGAGATATCGAGAAATTCATTTAACTTCAAATCAAGATTTTATTTGTGTTCAGTACTGGTGGGCACATAGGGTATTGAAGTAGGAAAGTCTAGGTCTCCCGCTTGTGTCATACCCCTCTCACTTTATGTAAATTTTTATTAGGATTAATTTATATAAATGGTAAATGGGATGGGTCTAGGATGGGAGCAGCTAGTCTCAAACTCGTCCCTTTGTTATTGCTAAGAAAGAGTTAAATCAAAGGAAAATAAATTAAAGAAACTAAAATTCATACTTGTGTTTAAGTAAAGAATAGTAATTAGTTAAAAAAATATGTTAGTTCCTCAATATAGCAAGGCAGTTGAGGCTAAGATGTGATAAATGCATCTCTATGTTAATTGTCTAAGTTATAGTTTAATGTCATCGATTTGGACATTAATTTTTTTTTTTGAGAAAATTAGGAACTTTCGATAATGTTTTCTTAAAGTTGTTTGGTTTGCATCATGAGCTCAAGCCTATAGATGCTATGACTAGGTTAGGATTGTGGATGACATGAATTACTTTGGGTGGTGAGCTTAGGGCTCTAAAAAATCAAAATAATGACTCCAGGTCATAAGCTCAAGGTTGTATATGCTATGAACAACTTAAGGGTGTGGATGAGATGAGTTACTCTGGGTCATGAGCTCAGGGCTCTCGATGGTATGAACAACTCGGGGCACTCGATGGTATGAACAACTCAGGGCTCTAGATGACATGAGCTACTCCGAGTCTAGAGCTCAAGGCTCTGGATGCTATGAACAACCTAGAGTTGTGAATGACATGAAAGACTCGAGATCCCATGAGCTTAAGCCTCTAGATGCTATGAACAACTCAGAGATTTGGTTGACATGAATGACTACGGGTCATGAGCATAAGGCTCTAGATGGTGTGAAATGCTTAGAGTTACAGATGATAAGAACGATTGAGGATCCCATAAGCTAAGGCCCCTTGATGCTATGAATCGTTCAGAGTGGTGGATGATATTAATGATTCTGCATCATAAGCTCAAGCCACTAGATGCTATGAATAGCTTAGGGTTATGCATGACATGAATGACCCCGGGTCGTGAGCTTAGGGCTTTAGATGCCATGAATAGCTCCAAGTTATGGTTGGCATGAATGACTCCGGGTTATGAGCTCAAAGCTCTAAATGCTATGAACAATTCAAGGTTGTGGCTGACATCAACGACTTTAGGTCAAAGCTCAGGCTACTAGACATGAAAGACTTCAGGTCATGAGCTCGAGCCTCTAGATGCTATGCACAACTTAAGGTTGTCGAATACATGATTACGACTCAAAAAGTGCTATTTGATAGCTTTTAATTAATCCTTTTAAACACTTTTGAGTAGTAGTTAGTGCCTTTTAACCCAATTAGCGTATTAAGGCCCCTTTCAATCAATTCTAATCAAAATGTGTAAGTTTTGGTGTTTTTGTTAGTATTTTGATCACCAAATCATTATGAGATTGAGGAGAGTTATAAGGAATCCTTAGAAAGCTATGGGAAGCTCAGAGGCATGAAGAATCAAAGCCTTGAAGCTCTTTTGCCATAAGCAAAGTGGAAATGCAAAGGGGAAGCAAAGAGAAATCAGCCGTGGAGCACTCTTGATGACAGTCACTGCAGCCACTTTTGGAGCACTTCCTGGAGTCCAAATTATGCATACAATATGTCATTTGAAAGCTTGGGAAGTCAACAATCCAATTCCGCAAACCGTGTGCAATTTGGACCTGAAATGAGAAAGTTACAACCTTTGGAAGACAACTGCTCCAAGCTGAAGGAAGACTTCAGAAAAGTGCTGCGAAATCAGCCCTTTGTTGCAAGATATTTCGCAACACTTTTGCATAGTGCTATGGAACTCCCCTGAAGCTTCACGCCGCGATGGAAGCCAAACACCACAAGATGGAAGTCCACTTTGCAAAGGTGTTGAATCAGCAGGATGCTATGAAGAAATTTCGCAGCTCTTCTTGTGCACCTGCGAAATTTCGCAAACCTCACTTTTCACCTGCGAAGTGGTCCTGAGTGCTTCCCGATATTTGTAACCGACACTTGGAGATATTTTTCATTAGATTTTTGTTGCCCAAATGGCCAAATTCTCCTTGTAAGTCACCAATGATAGGATTCCTTAGTTTCTAAGTTAGGAATTTGGCTAAAATATCAATGTAATAGTTGATTATGTGATTTTGGTATAAAGGGATCCCGAGGAGCCTGTTCTGAGGGTGTTAGAGTGATGAACCTTTTGTAAAGTTTCAAAGAAAGAAATACACAGAGCTTTAGCTCTTTTCTACCTTACCTTCTCTCTTTGATTGTATTTTTTTCATATTTGAAGTTATGCACTCTCTGAGGAGTTTTCCCCAGAGAATGAGTAGCTAAACCTTTTAGTTCCTTGGAGTTAAGGTTGTCGGGAAAGGTTCCAAGTGCTTCAATCAGAAGCTTTGTGGTTTCAGCTATGAATGAAGAGTAAGTGTGTCCCGTGAATGGTTTCTAATGTTTTTAGTTAACTTAAAACACCTTGGAGTCACCTGGGCCAACACTTGGTAAGGTAAGTGATCTCTGACCGTGGAGATGCACTAGTTTACCCCTTGCGAGCCTCTGGTAGGTGACTTCAAGGTAGGATTTTCTAGAATAGCCAACACTTGGTAAGCTTTTGGACTCCTAGGAGACATCCATTAGTTACCTCTTGCGAGCTTTTGACGGGTAATCCAAGGTTAAAGATCACCTTGAATGGTAAAAGCTAAGTGAGAGGCTCAAACCATTGCAAGTTGCATCAGTGAGAGAATTAAAGCTGAAATCCAATTAAGGGATGCATTTGTGCAGCACCTGTTAGAGAATTGACTTTATGTTAATTCTCTAATGTGAGGAAATGAACCAACTGACCGGAGCTATGCTTTTGCATGAGGAATCTCCCCTGTATACCTGAATCTCCAAGGAATGCTTTTCTTCTTAAGTTATTTTCATCACTTGTTGTGTTGTTAATCTAAGTCCAAACCTTTTTCAAACCAAAGTTTGTGTTTTGTTTCTTAAGCTAATCTTGAAATGAAACAGCACCAATTCACTTTGAATTGGTATCATTTTCAATCTTGAGTACCCTTCCCAGTGGAACGATCCTAGAGCCACTATGCTATAGTAGCTTTGTATTTGCTACCCTAGTTCATGGTGTTATAGGTTAAAAATTTTGTTGATTACACCTGCCATCAAGGAGCACCAGCTGGACATACATCAGCTGAGACACCAATTAGGCATGAATCAATACATGAAAGACTCTGGGTTGTGAGCTTTGGGTTTTAGATGCTACGAGCAACTCTAGACTATGGTTGACATGAATGACTACTGGTCATGAGCTCAGGGCTCTAGATGCTACGAATTGCTCGGAGCTACAGTTGACATGAACAACTTTAGGTTATAAGCTGAGGGCTTTAGATGTTGTGAACAACTCAAGGCTATGGATGATATGAATGACTTTGACTCGTGAGGTCAAGCCTCTACATACTATGAATAGATCAAGGCTCTAGATCTTATGAATAATTAAGGGTTGTAGATGACACGAATAACTCTCGGTCATGACCTCAGGCCTCTAGATAATATGAACAACTCAAAGTTGTGGTTTACATGAAAAACTTCAACTCATGATCTTAAGGCTCTAGATGATATGAACAATTGTAGATGACATGAACGAGTCTGGTTCTTAAGCTTAGGCCTCTAGATACTATGATTAACTCAAGGTTGTTGTTGATTTGAAAGAATTTGGGTCATAAACTCAAGGCTCTAGATGCTATGAACAGCTCAGGGTTGAGGGTTGAAGTGAACGACTCTAGGTCATGAGCTAAGGGCTCTAGATCCTATGAAAAAGTTAAGGTTGTGGATGACATGAACGACTTCGGGTCATGAGCTTAGTCCTTTAGAGACTATGAATAGCTCAAGCCTATGGTTGACATGAAACACTCTGGTCATAAGCTTAAGGTTTTAGATGATATGCATAACACAAGGGTATGGTTGATATGATTGACTCTAGATCATGAACTCAAGGTTCTAGATGCTATGAATAAGTTTGGGTTGTGGCTAACATGAGCGACTATAGGTCATGAGCTAAAGACTCTAAATGCTATGAACAACTCAGGGCTATGGTTGTCATGAACAACTCCTGGTCGTGAGCTGAGGGCTCTAGATGTTATGAACAACTCAGGGCTCTAGATGACATGAACAACTCTGTCTTAAGAGCTCTAACCTCTAGATACTATGAATAGCTCAAGGTTGTTATTGACTTGAAAGACTCCTAGTCATGAGCTAATGGCTCTGGATGATATGAACAATTTAGGGTTGTCATTGAAATGAATGACTTGAGGTCGTGAACTCAGGGCTCCAAATTCTATGATTAATTTAGGGATGTGGATATCATGAACTATTGCGGGTCATGAGCTCAGGCCTCTAGATACTATGAATAGCTCAAGGCTGTGATTGACATGAACGATAGCAGGTCCCGAGCTCAAGGCTTTAGAATCTATGAACAACTCAAGGCTATTATTTACTTAAAAGAATTTGGGTCTTGAGATCAAGCTCTAAATGCTTTGAACAACTAAAGGCTATCGTTGACATGAATGACTATGAGACATAGACTTAGGCCTTTAAATACTATGAAGAGCTTAGGGTTATGGTTAACAAGAACAAATTCAAGTCGTGAGCTCAAAGGCCTAGATCCTAAGAATAACTCTAGGTTGTGGTTGACATGAACAACTACATGTTATGAGCTCAAGGCTCCAAATGTTATGAACAACTTAGAGTTATGGTTGACATCAATGACTCCAAGTCATGAGCTGAGGTCTCTACAAGGTATGAATAGCTCTGGGGTGCGGTTCGCATGAACCACTATGGGTCGTGAACTCAAGGCACTAGATGGTATGAACAATTGAGGGCTATAATTGACATGAAAAACTCCAACCCATGATCTCAAGGGTCTAGATGTTGTGAGGAACTTAGGATTGTGGATGATAGGAATGACTTCGGCTCATGAGCTCAGGCCTCCAGATACTGTGACTAGCTTAGGGCTGTTATTAACTTCAATGACTTTGGGTAATGAGATCAAGGCTTTAGATGCTATGAATAGGCTAGGGTTGTAGTTGACATGAATGACTCCAGGTCATGAGCTCAAGGCTCTAGATGCTATGAGAAACTCTGGGACCATGGTTGACATGAATGACCACGGGTCATGAGCTCAAGGCTCTAAATGCTATGAACAACTCAAGGTTGTGGATGACATGAATGATTTCAGGTTGTAAGCTCAGGGCTCTAGATGCTATGAACAACTCGGGGTTGTGGATGACATGAATAACACTGGCTCAAGAGCTTAGGGCTCTACATACTATGAAATGCTCAAGGCCTTTATTGACTTGAGAAACTCCAAGTCGACTTTAGATGAAATGAACAACTTAGTGTTGTTGTTGAAATGAATGACTCGAGGTCATGAGCTCATGTCTCTAGATCCTACGATTAATTCAGGGATGTGGTTAACATGAACTACTCTAGATCATGAGCTCAGGCCTATAGATACTATGAACTCCTCAGGGTTATGGTTGACATGAATGATACAAAGTTGTCAGCTCAAGGCTCTAAATTCTATGAACAACTCTGGGTTGTGGATTACATGAATGACTTTGGCTTATGAGCTAAGGCCTCTAGGTTGGGAGCTCAAGGATTTAAATGCTTTGAATAGCTCAAAGTTGTAGTTGACATGAACAACTCTAGGTTGTGATCTCAAGAATCATAATCCTATGAATAATTCAGGGTTACGGATGACATGCACAACTCCGGGTCATGAACTCAGGCCTCTAGGTACAATAAAGAGCTTAGGGTTGTGGTTGACATGAATGAATCTAGGTTGTTAGCTCAAAGTTCTAGATGTTATGAACAACTCTTGGCTGTGATTGACATGAACGACTGTAGGTCATGAGCTTAAGACTGTAGATGCTATGAACAGTTATGGTTGACATGAATGACTCCAGGTCGTGAGCTTAAGTATCTAGATGGTATGAATAGATCTGGAGTGTGGTTGACATGGAGAAATATAGGTCGTGATCTCAGGGCACTAGATGTAATGAGCAATTGAGGGCTTTGGTTGAAATGAACAACTCCAGCTTGTGATCTCAAGGCTCTTGAAGTTGTGAACAACTTAGGGTTGTGGATGACATGAACAACTCTGACTCATGAGCTTAAGCCTGTTGTTGACTTGAATGACTTTGGGTCATGAGCTCAAGGCTCTAGAGGCTATGAACAAGTCAGGGTTATGGTTGACATGAATGACTCCAGGTTATGAGTTGAGGCTTCTAGATGTAATGAGCAGCTCTAGGCTGCGGTTGACATGAATAACTATGGCTCATGAGCTTAGGGCTCTAGATGCTATGAACAACTCAGAGTTATGATTGACGTAAACAACTTTAGGTCACGAGATGAGGGCTTTAGATTAGTGTGAACAACTCAGGGCTATGAGTGACATGAATGACTTCGACTCATGAGCTCAGGCCTCTACATACTATGAATAACTCAAGTCTGATATTGACTTGAAAGACTCTAGGTTGTGAGCTCAAGGCTCTAGATGTTATGAGTAGTTCAAGGTTATGGTTCGCATAAATGACTTTGGGTTATGAGCTAAAGGCTCTAGATCATATGAATAATTCAGGACTATGGATGACATGAACAACTCTAGGTCATGAGCTCAAAACTTTAGATACTATGAACAACTCAGTGTTGTGGTTGACATGAACAACTCTAGGTCGTGAGCTCAAGGCTCTAGATGCTATCAACAGCTCTAGGTTGTGGATGACATGAACGACTACGACTCATGAGCTCAGGCCTCTAGATACTATGAATAGCTCAGGGTTGTTATTCACTTAAGAGACTCTAGGTCATGAGCTCAAGGCTCTAGATGTTATAAACAACTCAGGGTTGTGGTTGACATGAATGACTTTGAGTCGTGATCTCAAGACTCTATATCCTAGGAATATTTCAGGCTTGTAGATGACTTGAATGACTCTAGGTCATAAGATTTGGTCGCTAGATACTCTAAAGAGCTTAGGGTTGTGGTTGACATGAGGACTCCTGGTCGTGAGCTCAAAGCTTTAGAAGTTGTGTACAACTTTAGGCTGTGGTTGACATGAATGACTATAGGTTGTGAGATCAAGGCTTTTGATGCTATAAACCACTAAGGGTTGTGGTTGACATGAATAAATCTAGGTCATGAGCTGAGGGCTCTAGATGCTACAAATAGATTTAGGTTGTGATTGACATGAACGACTACAAGTCGTGAGCTCACATAAATGACTCTAAGTCATGAGCTTAGGGCTCTAAATTCTATGAATAACTGTGGGTTGTACTTGACATGAACCGCTACAAGTCTTGATCTCGAGGCTTGAGATACTATGCATAACTCAAGGCTATAGTTGGCATGAATGACTTTAAGTTGCGAGGACAGGTTTGTAGATGCTATCAATAACTCTGGGTTGTAGTTGACAAGAATGACCATAGGTCGTGAGCTCAGGTCTCTAGATGCTATGAAAAGCTTAGGGCTATGGTTAACATCAATAACTCCAGCTCATGATCTTAAGGTTTAGATGTTGTGAACAACTCAAGGTTGTGGATGACATGAACAACTTTGGCTCATGAGCTCAAGCCTCTAAATATTATGACCAGCTTTGAGCTATCATTGACTTGAAAGACTCTAGGTCTTTAGGTCAAGGCTTTAAATGCTATGAATAGCTTAGGGTTGGGGCTGAAATGAACAACTCGAGGTTTTGAGCTACGGGCTCTAGATCCTATGAACAATTTAGAGTTATGGATGACATGAATGACTTTGGGTCATGGGATGAGGCCACTAGATACTCTGAATAGCTCAAGGCTATTGTTGACTTGAAAGACTTCAGGTTGGGAGCTTTAGGCTCTACATGCTATGAACAACTCAGGGTTATGGTTAATATGAATGACTCCAGGTCATGATCTTAGGGCTCTAGATGCTATGAATTACATGAACAACTTTAGGTCATGAGCTCAAGGCTCTAGATGCTATGAACAGGGCTGTGGTTAACATGAAAGACTTTGGGTCTTAAGCTTAGTGCTTTAAAAGCAATGAACAACTCAGAGTTGTGGATGATATGAATGACTCAGGATCTTATGAGCTCATGCCTCAAGATGCTATGAACCTCTAAAGTCTATGGATGATATGAATGATTCTTCATCATGAGCTCAAGCCTTTAGATGTTATGAACAACTTAGGGCTATGGATGACATGAACGATTCTTGGTCGTGAGCTCAAGGATCGAAATACTATGAACAGCTCAAGGTTGTGGTTGACATAAATGGCACTAAGTCGTGAACTTAGAGCTTTGGATGCTATGAATTGCTCAAGATTGTGGATGAGATAGCCTATTGTGGGTCATGAGCTTAAGGCTTTAGATGCTATGAACTACTCAGGGCAGTGGATGACTTGAGCTACTCTAAATCGTGAGGTAAAGATTATGGATGCTATGAAAAACCTAGAGTTGTGGATGATATGAATGACTCATAATCCCATGAGGTCGAGCCTATAGATGATATGAATCGCTCAGGGCTTTGGTTGACATGACTGACTTTGGGTTGAGAGCTCAAGCCTTTAGATGCTATGAATAGCTTAGAGTTGTGGATGATATGAACAACTTTGGATTCTGCTAGCTCAGGCCCCTAGATACTATGAACAACTTAGGATTGTGGATGATTTGAATGATTCTACATCATTAGCTCAAGCCTCTAAGTGTTATGAATAGCTTAGGGCTATGGATGACATGAACAACTCCTAGTCATGAGCTCAGGGCTCTAGATGCAGTGAATAACTATTTCTTCTGGTTGAGATGAACAACTCTGAGTTATGAGCTTAAGGCTCTAGATGCTAAGAATAGCTCAGGGCTGTCATTGATAACTTATGGTTATGAGCTTAGGCCTTTAGATGTCATGAACAACTCAGGCCTATGGTTGACATGAACATCATTGGGTCATGACCTTAGGGCTCTAAATGCTATGAACAACTCAATGTTGTGGAAGACAAGAATGACTCCGATTAATGAGCTCTACCATCTAGATACTATGAACAACTTAGGTTTATGGTTGACATCAAAGACTTTGGGACATGAGCTTAGGCCTTTAGATGCTATGCATAGCTTAGGGATGTGAATGACATGAAAGACCCTGGGTCATGAGCTAAGAGCTCTAAATGCTATACTTAACTTACGTCTGTCGATGTCATGAAAGATTCCGGGTCAAGAGCACAGGGATATAGATCATATGCACAACTCAGGGTTGTGGATGACATGATGACTTTGGATCGGAAGCTTAGGGCTTTAGATACTATGAACAACCGAGTGTTATGGTTGACATGATCGACTCTTGGTCGTGAGCTCAGGGCTCTAGATCCTATGAATAGCTTAGGGTTGTGGATGACAAAAGCTACTCCATGTGGTGAGCTTAAGGCTTTGAATTCTATAAACAACTCAGAATTGTGGATGATATGAACAACTTAAGATCCCATGAGCTTATGCCTTTAGATGCTATGAACCACTCAAGGTTGTGGATTCTATGAAAAATTCTGCATCATGAGCTCAAGCCTCTAAATGCTATGAAAGGGTTAGGGTTATTGAGACATGAAAGAATTTGGGTTGTGTACTTGAGGCTCTAGAAGCGATGAACAACTTAGAGTTATGGATGATATGAATGACTCAGGATCCTATCAATTCAGGCCTCTAGATGTTGTGAACTGTTTAGGGTTATGGATGACATTAACGAGGGTGGGTTGTGAGTTGAGCGCTCTAGATACTATGAACATCTTAAGGTTGTGGTTGACATAAATGACTCTGAGTTGTGAGCTTAGAGTTTTTGATACTATAAATTGCTCAGAGTTATGGATGAGATGGGTTATGAACTGGCTTTAGATGCTATGAACTGCTAAGGGCGGTGGATCACATGAGCTACTCCGGATCATGAGGTAAGGTTATGGATACTATGAACAACCTAGAGTTATGAATGACTCATAATCTTATGAGCTCGAGCATATAAATGTTATGAATTGCTCGGGGCTTTGGTTGACATGAACGACTCTAGGTTGAGAGCTCAATGCTTTAGATGCTATGAATAGCCTAGAGTTGTGGATGATATGAACAAGTTTGGATCCTATCAACTCAGGCCTCTAGATACTATGAACCGCTTAGGGCTGTGGATGATATGAATGATTCTTCATACTTAGCTCAAGCGCCTAAGTGCTATGAATAGCTTAAGGCTATGAATGACATGAACAGCTCCTAGTCATAAGCTCAGGGCTATAAATGCAATGAATAGCTCTTTACTCTAATTGAGATGAACAACTTTGAGTTATGAGCTTAAGGCTCTAGATGCTATGAATAGCTCAGGGTTGTCATTGATAGCTTAGGATTGTGAGCTCAGGCCTTTAGATGTCATGAACAACTTAGGCCTGTGGTTGACATGAATGTCTTCGGGTCATGACCTCAGGGTTTTAAATGCTATGAACAACTCAAGGTTGTTGAAGACAAGAATGACTCTAGTTGAAGAGCTCTGGCCTCTAGATACTATGAACAACTTGGGTTTGTGGTTGACATGAAAGACTTTGGGACATAAGCTCAGGACTTTAGATGCTATGCACAACTCAGGGCAGTTGATGACATGAAAGACTCTGGGATGTGAGCTCAGAGCTCTAAATGCTATGCAGAGCTTAGGTTTGTTGATGTCATGAAAGACTCTAGGTCAAGAGCTTAGGGATATAGATCATATGAACAACTCAGGGTTGTGGATGACATGAATTACTCTAGATCGGAAGCTTAGGGCTTTAGATACTATGAACAATCAAGTTTTATGGTTGACATGGCTGACTTCTGGTCGTGAGCTCAGGGCTCTAGATGCTATGAATAGCTCAAGGTTGTGGATGACAAGAGCTACTCCAAGTGGTGAGCTCAAGGCTTTGGATGCTAGAAACAACTCTGAATTGTGGATGATATGAACAACTCGGGATCCCATGAGCTTAGGCCTCTAGATGTTATGAACCACTCAAGGTTATGAATTCTATGAAAGATTCTGCTTCATGAGCTCAAGCCTCTAAATGCTATGAATTGGTTAGGGCTATGGATGACATGAAAGACTTTGGGTTGTGAACTCGAGGCTCTAAAAGCAATGAATAACTCAAAGTTATGGATGATATGAATGACTCTGGATCCTTTCAATTCAGGCTTTAGATGCTATAAATAGCTCAGGACATTGGATGATATGAACAATTCTATGTCATGTGCTCAAGCCTCTAGATTCTATGAATAGACCAAGGTTGTGGATAACATGAATGACTTCGGGTTGTGAGTAAAGGGCTCTAAATGCTTTGAAGAACTTAGGTCTGTGGTTGACATGAATGACTATGGGTCATGAGCTTAGGGCTCTAGATGCTATGAATAGCTTAGGCCATTGGATGACATGAACTACTCCGAGTTGTTAGCTCATCGCTTTAGATGTTATGAACAACTTAGGGTTATGGATGACATGAACGAATCAGGATCCTATGAGTTTAGGCCTCTAGATCATACGAATAGCTTAAGGTTATGAATCATATGAACGATTCTTGGTCCTAAGCCTAAAGCTCGAAATGTTATGAACAACTCATGGCTGCAGCTGACATGAACTACTCAATGTCGTGAGCTCAAGGCTCTAGATGTTATGAACAACACAGGGTTGTGATTGACATTAATGACTACGGGTCATGGGTTTAGGGCTCTAGATGTTATGAACAACTAAGTGTTATGGATGATATGAACGACTTTGGGTCATGAGCACATGGCTCTAAATACTATGAATAGCATAGGTTGTGGTTCACATGAACATCTTCGGGTCGTGAGCTCAGGGTTGTAGATGCTATGAATAGCTTAAGGTTGTCAATGACATGAACTACACTAGGTCCTGAGCTTAGGTCTCTAGATGTTATGTACAACTCGCAACGATGGATGATATGCAAGATTCTAGGTCGTGAGCTCAAGAATATAGATGATATGAACAACTTAGGGTTGTGGATGATATGAACAATTTTGGGTCGTGAAATCAAGGCTCTAGATGTTATGAATAGTTTAGGGTTGGATGAAATGAACGAGTATGAGTTGTGAGCTAAGGGCTTGAGATGGTATGAATAACTAAGGGTTATGGATAACATGAATCACTCTGAGTCCTGAGCTTGGGGCTATAGGTCCCTTGAAGAGCTCAGGGTTGTGGATGACATGAATGACATCGGGTCATGAGCTAAGGGCTCAAGATGCTATCAATAGCTCAAGGCTATGGTTGAAATGAATGACTATGGTTCGTGAGCTAAGGGCTATAGGTGACATGAATGACTCCGAGCCGTGAGCTTAGGGCTATAGATACTATGAACAACTTAAGGTTTTTTATGACATTAGCTATTCTGTGTCATGAGATTAGGGCTCTAGATTTTATGATCAGATTAGGGTTGTTGATGAAATGAATGACTCGGGATCCAGTGAGCTCAACCCTATAGATGCTATGACCAGCTCAGGGTTGTGGATGATATGAATGATTCTTAGTCCTGAGCCTATGGCCCTAAATGCTATGAATATATTAGGGTCGTGGATGACATGAATGACTTTGGGTTGTGAGCTCAAAACTCTAGATGCTATGAATAGTTCAAGATTGTGGTTGACATTAATGACTATGGTCATGAGGTCAAGGTTGTGAATGACATGAATTACTTTGGGTTGTCCGCTCAAGGCTCTAGATGCTTTGAACGACATAGGGTTCTAGATGATAAGAACAACTCGAGATCCCATGAGCTTTGGCCTTTAGATTTTATGAACAGCTCAAGGTTCAGGATGATATGAACGATTCTAGGTCATGAACTCAAGGCTCTAGATACTATAAATAGTTTAGGGCTGTGGATGAAATGAACAACTTTAGGTCATAAGCTCAAGGCTCGAGATGGTATGAACATATCAGGGTTGTGGATAACATGAATGAAGGTGCAATGAACAGTTCAGGGTTTTGCTTTGCATCAATGAATTTGGGTCATGAGCTTAAGGCTTTAGATGCTAGGAACAACTCAGGGTTGCAGATGACATGAACGACTCTAGGTCATGAGTTGAGAACTCTAGAAGCTATGAATAGCTAATGGTTATGGTTAACATGAATGATACGGGGTTATGAGATTAAGGTTCAAGATGCTATGAATAGCTCAAGGTTGTGTATGATGTGATCAACTTAGGGTCATGAGCTCAGGGCTCTAGATGCTATGAATAGCTCAAGGTTATGGTTCACATGAAAGACTTGGGGTCATGATCTTAGGGCTCTAGATGCTATGACCAGTTCAAGGTTATGGTTGAGAGGAACTTCTCCGTGTCATGAGCTATGGGCTTTATATGGTATGAATAGCCCACGACTCTAGATGACATGAGTTACTCTCATTGTTAGCAAAAGGTTCTAGATGTTATGAAACGCTTAAGGTTTTAAATGATTAGAACGACTCGAGATCTCATCGACTTAGTCCTTTAGATGGTATGAACAGCTAGGGGTGTGGATGATAAGAACAATTCATGGTTGTGTGCTCGTGGCTCTTAATACTATGAACAATTAAGGGCTTTGGATGACATGAACAACTCCAGGTCATGGATGACATGAATGACTCTAGGTCATGGATGACATGAACAACTCTAGGTCATGAGCTTAGGGCTGTATATGCTATGAACAACTCAGGGCAGTAGTAAACATTACCGACTCCATGTTGTGAGCTCATGAGTCTAGATGCTATAAACAACACAATGTTATGGATGACATGAACAACTTCATCTCATGAGCTTAGGGCTTGAGATGCTATGAACAATTGAGGGTCATGAATGACATGAATGACTCCAAGTCATGTGCTAGGAGCTTTAGATCCTATGAATAGCTCAAGCTTATGGTGGACATAAATGACTCCATGTTGTGAGCTCAGGACACTAGATGCTATGAAAAGCTCATGGCAATGAATGACATGAAGGACTCCAGATCGTGAGCTCAGGGTTGTGGCTAACATGAACAACTTCGGGTCAGGAGCTCAAGGCTTTAGATGCTATGAATAAATCACAGTTGTGGATGATATGAATGAATCAGTATCCCATGATATTAGGCCTCCAGATGCTATGAATAGTTCAGGGTTGAGGATCATATCAATGATTCTTGGTCGTGAGCCTAGGAGTCCAAATGCTATGAACAACTCAAGGTTGTGGATGAAATTAAAGACTCTGAGTCATGAGGTCATGGCTCTAAATGATATTAAAAGTTAAGAGTTGTGGATGATATGAATAACTCGGGGTCGTGGCCTCAAGGATTTAGATGCTATGAATAGCTCAGAGTTGTGGTTTACATGAATGACTCTGAGTCCTGAGCTCAAGGCTCTTCATGCTATGAATAGCATAGGGTTATGGCAGATATGTGCCACTCCAGCTCATGAGTTCAGGGCTATGGATTTTATCAACAACGCAACATTATAGATGATATGAAAAACTTGAGATCCCTTGAGCTCAAGCCTAGAAATGTTATGCATAGCTTAAGGTTGTGGATTAGATGAACGATTCTACATCATGAGCTAAGAGCTATAGATGACATGAACGACTCTGGGTCGTGGACTGAAGGCTCTAGATGCTATGAATAACATAGGGTTGTGGTTGACATGAACAACTCCGGGTCGTGAGCTCAAGGCTCTAGATGCAATGAAAAGATCCAAGCTATGAAGGACATAAATGACTTTGGGTCGTGAGGTCAAGGCCTTAGATACTATGAATAGCTTAAGGCTATGGTTAACATGAATGACCCCAGATTGTAAGGTCATGGCTTCACATACTATTCATAGCTTAGGGCTATGGTTGACAAGAACGAATCTGGGTTGTGAGCTTAAGGCTCTAGATGCTATGAACAACTTAGAGTTATGGATAATATGAACGACTAGGGATCTCATGAGCTCAAGCCTTTAGATTCTATGAATAGCTCAAGGCTAAGGAAGACATGAACGATTCATGGTCATGAGCCTATGACTCTAAATGCTATGAACAACTTAGGGTTGTGGATGACATGAATAACTCCAACTCGTTAGCTCAGGCCACTATATGCTCTCCATAGCTTAGGGCTGTCATTGACATGAACTATTCCGAGTCATGAACTTAGGACTCTAGATGCTATGAAAAGCTCTCGAGTGTGGAGGATATGAATGAATCTAGGTCATGAGCTCAAGGCTCTAGAGGGTATGAACAACTCAGGGTTGTGGTTGACATGAAGAACTGTAGGTCATGAGGTTAGGGCTCCAGATTTTATGAAAAGCTCATGGTGGTGGTTGACATGAATGACTTTGGATCGTAAGCTCAAGGTCTAGATGCTATGAACAACTGAGAGTTGTGGATGATATTGACAACTAAAGATCTTATGAACTTAGGCCTCTAGGTGCTATGAACAACTAAGGGCTGAGATTGATATGAACAATTCTTAGTCGTGAGCCTATGAGTCTAAATGTTGTGAACAACTCGGGGCTCTAGTTGACATGAATTACTTTAGATCATTAGCTTAGGGCTCTAGATGCCATGGAAAGCTCAGAGTTATGGATGACATGAATGACTCTAGGTTGTGAGATTAAAGTTCTAAGTTCCATAAAAAACTCATGGTTGTGGTTGACATCAATGACTTCGAGTCGTGAGCACATGGCTCTAGATACTATGAAAAACTCCAAGTTGTAGAGGACATGAATGACTCCCGGTCGTGAGCTCAGGGATCCATATACTATGAACAACTTAGGCCAATGGTTGACATGAATAACTCTGGGTCCTAAATTTAGGGCTCTAGATGCTATGAACAACTCAGGGTTAAGGTTTACTTGAACGACTCTGAGTCATGAGCTTAGAGCTCTAAATGCTATGAACAACTTAGAGTTGTGGATGATATGAACGACTCGAGATCCTGTGAGGCAAGGCCTTTAGATGCTATGAACAACATAGGGTTAAGGATGATACGAACAATTCTTGGTTGTGAGCCTATGAGTCTAAATGTTATAAACAACTTAGGGTTATGGATGACATGAACAACTCTGAGTCCTGAGCAAAGGGCTCTAGATGCTATGAATAGCTCAGGGTTGTGGTTGACATGAACGACTCTGAGTTATGAGCTTATGACTCTAGGTGCAATGAATAGCTCAAGGTTGTGGATGACATGAATGATTCTGGGTCGTGAGCTTAGGGCTCTAGATGCGATGAACAACTCAAGGTTATGGTTTACATGAATGACTGCCGATTATGAGCTTAAGGCTCTAAATGCTATGAACAACTCGGGGCTATGGATGACATGAACAACTCCAGGTCCTGAGCTCAGGGCCTTAGATATTATGAGCAACATCGAGCTATGGTTGACAAGAACAACTTTGAGTTGTGAGCTTAAGACTCTAAATGCAATGAATAGCTTAAGGTTGTGGATGACATGAATGATTCTTGGTCATGAGCTTAGGGCTTTAGATGCTATGAATAGCTCAGGGTTGTGGTTTATATGAATGACTCCCAATCATGAGCTTAGGGCTCTAAATGTTATGAACAACTTAAGGCTATGGATGACATGAACAACTACGGGTCGTGAGCTCAGGGCTTTAGATACTATGAGTAGCTCAGAGCTATGGTTAACCTAAACAACTACAGGTAGTGAGCTCAAAGCTTTAGATGTTATGCACAACTTAATATTATGTATGATATGAATGACTTGGGATCCCATGAGGCCAGGCTTCTCTATACTATGAATAACTCAGGGTTGTGGATGATATGAACGACTTTATGTCATGAGCTCAGGGTTGTGGATGCCATGAATTACTCGGGTCGTGAGCTTAGAGCTCTAGATATTATGAATAGGTTAGGGTTATGGTTAACATGAACAACTTTGAGGTGTGAGCTAAGTGCTTTGGATGCTATGAAAAGTTCTAGGTTATGGTGGACATAAACTACTTGAAGTCGTGAGCTCAGGACTATAGATGCTATGAACACCTAAGGGTAGCTGTTGACATGAACAACTCTGGGTCATGACCTCAATTCTACAGATACTATGAACAACTCAGGTTGTGGTTGATATGAATGACTCTGGGTCATGAGTTCTAGGATCCAAATGTTATGAACAACTCAAAGTTGTAGATTATATAAAAAAACTCGGGATCCTGTGAGCTAAGGCCTCTAAATGCTATCAAGAACTTAGGGATAAGGATGATATGAACAATTCTTGGTCATGAGCCTATGAATTTAAATATTATGAATAACTCATGGTTATGGATGATATGAACGACTTTAGGTTGTGAGCTTAAGGCTCTAGATGCTATGAACAACTTAGGGTACTAGTTGACATGAAGGAGTTCGAGTTATGTACTCTGGGCTCTAGATGCTATGAACAACTCAAGGTTGAGGATGACATGAATGACTGTAGTAGTGTTCTTAGGGCTCTACATGCCATGAACAGCTCAAGGCTATAGATGATATGTTCCACTCTGGGTCATGAGCTCAAGGCTATGGATGCTTTGAACAACTAAGCATTGTGAATGATATAAATGACTTGATATTCCATGAGCTAAGGCCTCTACATGTTATGAGTAGCTTAGGGCTATGGATAATATGAATGATTCGGCATCACGAGTTAAGGGTGGTGGATGACATGGATGACTCTGATTTGTGAGCTCATGACTCAAGATACTATGAACAACTCAAGGTTATGGTTGACATGAATGACTCCAGGTCGTGAGCTCAAGGCTCATGATACTATGAACAACTTAGAGTTATGGTTGACATAAATGAATTCGAGTTGAGAGCTCAGGATTCTAGATGCTATGAGCAGCTGAAGCCTATTGATGACTTGAGATACTCTGGGTCATCAGCTTAGGCTATAGATGCTATGAACAAGTCGCTATTGTGGTTAACATGAACAACTCAGGGTCTAGATCACAGGGCTTTAGATGTTGTGAACAGCTCAGGGCTGTGGATGACATGAGCTACTCTAAGTCATGAGCTCAAGGCTCTAGATTCAATGAACAACCCTAGGCTATGGTGGACATGAATGACTCCGGGTCGTGAGCTTAGGGCTCTAGATACTATGTATAGCTCAGGGTTGTTGATGACACCAAAGACTTCGGGTCTTGAGCTAAGGGTTCTAAATGCTATGAACAACTTAGGATTGTGGATGACATGAACAACTTAGAGTCGTGAGCTTAGGCTCTAGATATTATGAACAACTCAAGGCTATGGTTGACATGAACAACTTTGGGTTATGAGCTCAAGGATTTAGATGCTATAAGTAGCTCAGGGTCGTGGATGACATGAGCTACTCTAGGTCATGAGCTTAGGGCTCTAGGTTTTATGAACAACTCTGAGGTATGGTTGACATGAACTACTTTGGGTCATAAGTTCAAGGCTCTAGATACTATGCATAACTCCGGGCTATGGATAAGATGGGCTACTCTTGGTCATCAGCTCAAGGCTCTAGTTGCTATAAATAGCTTTAGGTTGTGGCTTACATGAACAAATCTAGGTCAGAAGCTCAAGTCTCTGGATGCTATTAACACCTCACGGTTTTAGATGACATGAGTAACTATGGGTCATGAGATCAAGGCTCTAGATACTATCAACAGCTCTAGACTCTAGTAGACGTGAACGACTCCCGATCATGAGCTTTGGCCTCATGATGCTATGAACAGTTCAAGGTTGTCGATGACATGAAAGACTATAGGTCGTGAGCTCAAGGCTCTTGATGTTATGAACAACTCAAGGTTTTGGATGACATGATGTACAATAGGTTGTGAGCTTAGGGCTTTAGATGCTATGAACAACTCAAGCCTATGGATTACATTAGCTATAATAGATTGTGAGCTTAGGACTCTAGAGGCTATGAATAGCTCTAGGCTGTGGTTGACTTGAACGACTCTGAGTCATCAACCTAGGTCTCTAGATGCTATGAACTGTTTTGGGCTATGGATGACATGGGCTACTCTAGGCTATGACCTTAGGGCTCTAGCTACTATGAATAGCTCTAGGCTATGGCTGACATGAAAAACTCTAGGTCGTGAGGTCAAGGTTCTAGATGCTATTAACAACTCATGATGTGGATGACATGAGCAACTATGGGTTGTGAGCTCAAGGCTCTAGATGTTATGAACAATTCTAGACTTTGGTAGACGTGAACGACTCCTGATCGTGAGCTTTGGCCTCTTTAAGCTATGAACAATTTAGGGTTGTTGATGACATCAAAGTTTATAAGTCGTGAGGTCAAGGATCTTAATGTTATGAACAACTCAAGGTTGTGGATGACATGATCTACACTAGGTTGTGAGATCAGGGCTCTAGATGCTATGAACAGCTTTGGCCTGTGGATCACATTAGCTATAATGGATTGTGAGCTCAGGACTCTAGATGCTATGAATAGCTCTAGGTTGTGGTTGACTTGAATGACTCTGGGTCATGAGCTTAGGTCTCCAGATGTTATGAACTGCTCTGGGCTATGGATAACATGGACTACTTTAGGTCATGAGCTTAGGGCTCTAGCTACTATGAACAACTCTGGGTTGTGGCTGACATGAACAACTCTAGGTTGTGAGCTCATGGCTCTAGATGCTATTAACAGCTCACGATTGTGGATGACATGAGCTACTATAGGTCATGAGCTCAAGGCTCTAGATGCTATGAACAACTCTCGGATTTGGTATGAATGACTCCCGATTATGAGCTTAGGCCTCTTGATGCTATGAACAGCTCAAAGCTATCGATGACATGAAAGACTACAGTTCGTGAGCCTAGAGCTTTTGATGTTATGAACAACTCAAGGTTGGGGATGACATGATCTACTCTGGGTTAAGAGCTCAAGGCTCTAGATGCTATGGATAGCTTAGGGTTATGGACCACATTAGCTACTTTGGGCCGTGAACTTAAGGCTCTAGATACTATGAACAACTCAGGGATGTGATTGACTTGAACGACTCCAAGTTGTGAGTTCCAGACTTTAGATGCGTGAACAATTTAAGGTTGTCAATGACATGAAAGACTCTAGGTCATGAGCTTAAGGTTTTAGATTTTATGAATAGCTTCAGGTTCTGGTTGACATGATTGACTCAAGGTTGTGAACAAATGATTATAGATACCATGAACATCTTAAGGTCTTGGTTACATGAACAACCCTAGGTCATGAGCTTAAGGCTTTAGATGTTATAAATAGTTCAGGGCTGTCAATGACATGGGCCAATTTGAGTTGTGACCTTAAGGCTCTAGATGCTATGAACAACTAAAGGTGGCCAAAGACATGAAAGACTCTGGGTCATGAGCTGAAGCCACTAGATTCTATGATTATCTCAAGGCTATGGAAAACATGAACAACCCTAGGTCTTGAGCTCAAGGGTTTAGATGTTGTGAACAAATTAGAGTTTCCAATGACATGAGCCACTCTAGGTCTTGAGATCAAGGCTTTAAATGTTATGAACAACTCTGGGCTATTGATGATATGAAAGACTATGGGTTGTGAGCTCAAGGATTATGATTCTATAAAGAGCTTAGGACTGTGGATGACATGAAGGACTCTACTCATGCTATGGTTGACATGAATAACTCCCAGTGGGGAAATCAGAGCTCTAGATGCTATTAACAACTCAGGATTGTTGATGACAAAAAAATCTATGGGTTGTTAGCTCAGGGCTCTTGATGCTACGAACAACTCAAGACTCTGGATGACATCAACTACTCTAAGTCACGAGCTAAGGGCTCTATATGCTATGAATAGCTCCAGGTTGTGGATTACATCTGCTACTATAGGTGGTGATATTGGGGCTTTAGATGCTATGAACAAGTCTAAGTTATGCTTGGCATGAATAACTCTAGGTCATGAGCTTAGAGTACTAGATGTTATGAACCACTATGGGTTGCAGATAACATAGACTACTCTGGGTCATGAGCTAAGGGCTCTTGATGTTATTAACAGCTCTAGGTTTTAGTTGACATGAACAACTTTTGGCCGTGAGCTCAAGGCTCTCGATGCTTTTAACTGCTTATGGATGTGGATGACATGAGCTACCCTAGGTCATGAGCTTAGGGCTCTAGATACTATGAACAACTGTCAGCTTCGGTTGACATGAATGACTCTCTGTCATGAGCTCAAGCCTCTTGATGCTATAAACAACTCAGGGTTGTGGATTACATGATCTACTTTGGGTTGTAAGCATAAGGCACTAGATGCTACGAACAACTTTAGGTTGTGGCTGACTTGAATGACTCCGGGTCATGAGATTTAGGCTTGAAATGCTATGAACAACTTAGGGTTGTTGATGACACAAAAGACTTCGGGTCGTGAGCTTAGGGCTCTAAATGCTATGAACACCTCAGGGTTGTGCATGACAAGAATGACTCGGGGTTGTGAGCTAAGAGCTATAGATACTATGAGCATCTCAGGTTTGTGGTTGACATGAATGACTCAGAGTTGTGAGCTCAAGGCTCTAGACATTATGAACATCTTAAGGTTGTGATTGACATGAGCGACTCTAGGTCATGAGCATAGGGCTTTAGATGCTATGAATAGCTCAAGGTTGTCAATGGCATAATCCACTTTGGGTCATGAGCTCAGGGCTTTAGATGTTATGAACAGCTATTGGTTGTGGTTTACATGAATGACTCCAAGTTGTGAGCTCAAGCCTTTAGATTTTATGAACATGAATGACTCCGGGTTTTGATCTAAAGGCTCTAGATGCTATGAACAACGTTAGGTTATGGTTGAGATGAACAAAACCAGGTCGTGAACTCAAGGCTTTACATTTTATGAACATCTTAGGGCTTTCGATGACATGAGCCACTCTGGGTTGTGAGATCAGGGCTTTATATGCTTTGAATAGCTCTGGGTAGTCGATGATATGAAAGACTATGGGTCGTGAGTTCAAGGCTAATGATTCTATTAATAGCTCAAGGTTGTAGATGACATGAACAACTCTAGGTCAAGAGCTCAAGGCCCTAGATGCAATGAACAACTATATGTTATGGTTGACATGAAAAACTTAGGGTCGTGAGCTTAGAGCTTTAGATGCTATGAACAACCGAGGGTTGTCGATGACATGAGCCACTCTAGGTCTTATGCTCGAGCTTTTCAAGGCTATAAACAAATCAGGGTTATGGTCAACATGAATGACTCCGGGTAATTTGCTTAGGTCTCTAAGTGCTATGAACAACTCAGAGCTATCGATGACATGAAAGACTTTGGGTAATGAGCTCAGTGCACTAGATTTATGAATAGGTCAAGGTTGTGCATGATATGAACAACTCTAGATTGTGAGCTCACAACCCTAGATGCAATGAACAGCTTTAGGTTGTGGTTGGCATGAAAGATTCCAAGTCGTGA
Organism: Vitis riparia; assembly: GCF_004353265.1. Lineage (NCBI taxonomy): Eukaryota > Viridiplantae > Streptophyta > Magnoliopsida > Vitales > Vitaceae > Vitis > Vitis riparia. The sequence goes on from NC_048448.1 coordinate 15,497,046, forward strand.
GGTCAAGGCTCTGGATGCTGTGAATAGCTCAAGGATGTGGAATACATAAGCCACTATAAATCTTAAGCTCGGGACTGTAGATGCTATGAATATATTAGGCCTATGGTTTACATGAACGACTTCAGCTTCTTAGTTCATAGCTTTAGATGCTATGAACAACTCAGGGTCATCGATGACATGAGCCACTCTTGGCCATGAGCTCATGGCTTTAGATGCGACGAAAAACTCTGGGTTGTGGTTGAGATTAACTACTTCAGGTCGTGAGCTTAGGACTCTAGATGCTATGAGCAGCTCAGGGCTATCGATGACAAGAAACACTCCAGGTCATGAACTTAAGGCACTAGATGATATGAACAACTTTGGGTTATGGTAGACATGAACAACTCTAGGTCATGAGCTCAGGGCTCTTGATGCTATGAACAACTCAAGACTATCGATGATAGGAAAGACTTTGGGTCGTGAGGTCAGGGCTCTTAATACTAAGAATAGTAAAAGGCTATGGATGACATGAGCTACTCTGGGTGGTGATCTTAGGGCTCTAAATTCTATGAACAAATCAAGGCTATGGATAACATGAGCTCCTCTGGGTCATGAACTCAAGGCTTTAGATGCTATGAACAACTTTGGGATGTGGCTGACATGAACGACTCTGAGTCATGAGCTCAAGGGTTTAGATGCTATGAACATCTCAAGGCTATGGATGACATGAACGACTCTGGTTCATCTACTCAAGGCCTTAGATCTAATGAAAAGTTCTAGGTTGTGGTTGACATATAAGACTTCGAGTCATGAGCTTAGGGCTTTAGATGATATGAACAGCTCTGGGCTATGGTTAGCATGAATGACTCTGAGTCATGAGTGTAGGGCTTGAGAGGCTAAGAATAGCTCAGAGCTATCAATGACATGAGCAACTCTGGGTCATGAGCTCAGTGCTTTAGATTCTATGAATAACTCAAGGTTAATGATGATATGGAATACTCTAGATCATGAGCTCAGGGCTCTAGATTCTATGAATAACTTATTATTATGGATGATATCAATGACTAGGTTGTGAGCACATGAAAAACACTAGGTCATGGGCTCAAAGCTCTAGATTCTATGAACAACTCAAGGTTGTGGATGACATGAATCACTTTGGGTCTTAAGCTCAAGGCTTTAGATGCTATGAACAACTCTAGTCTATGGTTGACTTTAACAACCCTGGGTTATGAGCTAAGGGATTCAGATTCCATGAATAACTAAGAGCTATCGATGACATGAGTCTCTTTGGGTCATGAGCCAAGGGATTTAGATTCTATGAACTCCTTTAGGTTGTGGATGACATGAACAACTCTAGGTCATATGCTTAGGGCTCTAGATGCTATGAATAGCTTAGGGCTATCGATAACATTGATTACTACTCAAAAAGTGCTATTTGATAGCTTGTAATTAACTCTTTTAAACACTTTTGAGTAGTACTTATTACCTTTTAACTCAATTAACATATTAAGGACCTTTGCAATAATTTCTAATCAAATTGTGTAAGTTTTGGTGTTTTTGTTAGTAATTTGATCACCAAAGCAATCTGAGAATGAGGAGAGTTCTTTGGAATCCATGGCAAAGCAATTGTAAGCTCATTAACATGAAGAACTAAATCTTTGAAGCTTTAGAGTCCTTTGCCATAAGCAAATCATGAATGAAAGGAGGGAAAGCAAAGAGAGAAATCTACCATGAAGCATTCAAAAAGATAGCCACTGTCAGCCACTTTTGGAGCACTTCCTAGAGCTCAATTTATGCATACTATATGTCATTTCGAAGCTCGGGAAGTCAGCAATCCAATGCTTCAAATGATGCATGATTCGGAGCTGAAATGAAGGAGTTAGAGCCATTGGAAGCCGATCACACCAAGGTGAAGGCCAATTTCGCGGGCTGCGAAATCACAAGAGGATGGCTGCAAAATCAGCCTTTGGTTGCGAAATGGTGTCCTTCATGCTGCGAAATTTCGCAGCCACCTTGCACGCCTGCAAAATTCTCTTGAAGCTTCCCGATATTTGCGACTGACATTTTTAAAATTTTTTGCTTTAGATATTTGATGTCTAAATCCCCATTCTCTCCTTGTAATCCACCTATCATAGGATTCCTTAGTCTTTAAGCAAGAATAAAGGGTAATTAACCTCATATATATTGTTTGTAATTTCCATTACAGAGGAAGGTCGGGGAGCTTGTTCTCAAGGACATCCTTTCTATAGTTTTGAAAGGAAGTAAAATACTAAGCCTTTGTTCTGCCTTACCTTCTCATTTTGATTGTATTATGTTTATTTATTTTTTCTTACTAGCCAAACAAGCTCTGAGGATGTTTCCTCAGAGAATGAGTGGCTAGGCTTTTAGTTCCTTGGAGCTAAGGTTGCCGGGTAAGGCCCCAAATGCAAGAATTGGTAGTTTTGTTGTTTTAGCCACTAATGAAGAGAAAGTGTGACCCATTAATGATTTCTATGTTTTTAGTTAACTTAAAACACCTTCAATTCACCTGAGCCAACACTTGGTAAGGAAAGTGATCTCCGTCCATGAAGATGCACTAATTTATTGATTAATACTCAAAAAGTGCTATTTGATAGCTTGTAAATAACTCTTTTAAACACTTTTGGGTAGTTATCACCTTTTAACCCAATTAACATGTTAAGGACCCATGCAATCAATTCTAATCAAATTGTTTTAAGTTTTGGTGTTTTGATAGCTTTTTGATCACCAAAGCAATCCGAGATTGATGAGAGTTCTTAGGAATCCATGGAAAAGCAATGGAAAGCTCAGAAACATGAAGAACCAAAGCTTTGAAGTCCTTTGCCATAAGCAAATCCGGAATGCAAGGAGTGTGTTGATGCCTTGCGTTCCAGTGATCCACATAGCTGCCAAGTAGACGCACGCTTTCAACCCAGATTGAGTTCTGGTTCAGTCTTCCTTGCAAAAGATGTCCGGACAGGGCGTCCGGACACACCATCGGAGGGCGGCGGAACGTGGGCTGTGGCAGGCTGTCGGAATGACGTAGCAAAGCTTGCTCACTTTAGTCAATGATTCGGACAACATATCCGGATAGGATATGCTATCGTCCGGGGTGTGATGTTCACGAGTGCCATGTGCTTCTCCCTGAGGGAGTTCGGATAGGGGAGCGCGCCACGTGTCCTCTTGGGGAATCCGGATGGAGTTGCTCCGGATAGCGATGCACGCTCCGTGTCATCAGGGGGAGGGGTCCTTACACCTTGCACACGCAGACGGTCCCCCTTGCGACGCGTGGCATAGCTCATTCCACCCAGGGGAGAATTCTGTCCGGCCGACATTCCACATTTTCTGAATATCTCATATCCAGAATTCTATTCGGTCATACATGTCTGGATCCTCTGATCGAATATTTCACATCCGGCACCTGACGCCAGATGGGAGAGGAGGGCGTTTCAACTTCCCGGTCAGACATGTCCGGATCCTTTGATAGCGCTTACCTAGAGAGCATCCGCAGCCGACAATTCAGATTCCCCAGACAGCTTGGCTCGTCAGACACTCGCGATTCGCCGGATCCATTTCCGCCCACAATAAAAAAGCAAACTCTGATAATACTGACGACCAAGTCTCCATTTTGCACAATGCAACAGAATTTCTCCTGAAGTTTACCGATATTTCCGACCGACTTTTTGAGATATTTTGCTTTAGATATTTGATGTCTAAATCCCCAAACTCTCCTTGTAACCCACCTATCATAGGATTCCTTAGTCTTTAAGTAAGAACAAAGGGTGAATAACCTAATATATATAGTTTGTAATTTTCTTAAAAAAAAAAAAGAGAGGAGCTTGTTCACAGACATCATCCTTTGTACAATTTTGCAAGAAATATATTTTACAGAGCACTTGCTCTGTTTTTCCTATATATTTTTGTTTTCTCATTCTTTTTCTTACTAGCCAAACAAGCTCTGAGGAAGTTTCCTCAAAGAATGAGTGGCTAGGCTTTTAGTTCCTTGGAGCTAAGGTTGCCGGGAAAGGTTCCAAGTGCAAGAATTTATAGCTTTGTGGTTTCAGCCATTAATGAAGAGAAAGTGTGATCCTTTAATGATTTCTATGTTTTTAGTTAACTTAAAACACCTTCAATTCACTTGAGTGAACACTTGGCAAGGCAAGTGATCTCCGTCCATGGAGATGCACTAGTTTACCTCTTGCGAGCTTTTGGGAAGTGACTTGAAGGTAGGATTTTCTATAATTGCCAACACTTGGTAAGATTTTGGACTCCAAGGAGACATCCATTAGTTATCTTTTGTGAGCTTGAGAAGGGAAGTCCAAAGTTAAAGATCACCTTGAATGGCAAATGCTAGGAAATGAACATCGGTTTGAGAATTGACTATATGTTAGTTCTCTAATGCAAGGAAATGAACCAAATGACCGGAGCTTTGTTTTTGCATAAAGAACCTCCCCTGTGAACCCAAACCTCCAAGGAATGTTTTTCTTCATAAGTAATTTCCATTACTTTATTTTTAGTTAGCTTGAAACAAAACCTCGTTTAACCAAAGTTTGTGTTTTATTTCTTAAGCTAACCTTGAAATGAAAAAGCACCAATTTAACTTTGAATTGGTATCAGTTGTGAGTTGAAAACCCTTCCCAGATAACGATCCTAGAGCCACTATGCTATATTAGCTAAAGCTATCCTAATGCATGGTGATATAGGTTATAAATTTTGTTGATTACTCCCTCACTCAAAGAGCACCAGCTGGACATGAATCAGCTAAAACACCAATTGGGAATGAATCAAATGGCGTTGTTGCCGGGGAAGGTACCAACTTCATAGTGATATTATTTCAGTGTACTTGTGGTTTTCATCACAAGTTTGGTGAGTTTTCTATCATTTTACTAACTTTTTTAGTTGTTTCTTTTACTCGTTTATACTAGCATAGCTTTTAATTTAGTTTTAGTTAAGCGAACTCTTTTTGGTAGTTTTGTTTTGTTTTTTTTTTTTTGTTTTTTTTTGTTTTCCTCTGTTTTCGTTCTTTTTTGTTACAGTTGATACTAGTTGTGTATGCCAAAGTGGATACGAGATAGTGGAGGAAGGCTTGTTAAACTTGAAACACCTCATAACAAGGAGTTGGAATTGAGCTTGAACATCATGGAAACTACACCTGAGGATCAACATAGTCACCATGGTCATCAAGACAATCCCAATGAATTCAGATCAATGAGGGACCGCATGCATCCACCTCGTATGAGTGCACCATCATGTATAGTGCCCCCTACAGAGCAGCTAGTGATCAGACCCCATATTGTGCCACTTCTACCAACTTTCCATGGAATGGAAAGTGAGAATCCCTATGCCCATATCAAGGAATTTGAAGACATTTGTAATACATTCCGAGAAGGAGGAGCTTCTATCGACCTGATGAGGCTTAAACTATTTCCTTTTACTTTAAAGGATAAGGCCAAGATTTGGCTTAATTCTTTAAGGCCAAGGAGTATCCGTACTTGGATTGATTTACAAGCTAAATTCCTCAAGAAGTTCTTTCCTACTCACAGAACAAATGGCTTGAAAAGGCAAATTTCAAACTTCTCAGCTAAAGAGAATGAGAAATTCTATGAGTGTTGGGAACGATACATGGAAGACATTAATGCTTGTCCTCACCATGGCTTTGATACATGGTTGTTGGTGAGTTATTTCTATGATGGGATGTCTTCCTCAATGAAGCAACTCCTCGAAACAATGTGTGGAGGGGATATCATGAGTAAGAATCCTGAGAAAGCTATGGATTTCTTGAGTTATGTAGCTGAAGTCTCAAGGGGATGGGATGAACCACATAGAGGAGAAGTGGGAAAGATGAAGTCTCAACCAAATGCTCTTCATGCTAAGGCTGGGATATATACCTTGAATGAAGATGTTGATATGAAAGCAAAATTTACAGCTATGACAAGAAGAGTGGAGGAGCTAGAACTGAAAAAGATGCATGAAGTGCAAGTTGTTGCTGAAACACCAGTGCAAGTAAAGCTATCTTCTATTTGTCAATCTTATGAACACTTGGTGGAGGAGTGCCCTACAATTCCAGTTGCTAGAGAAATGTTTGGAGAACAAGCAAATGTCATTGGACAATTCAAGCCCAATAGCAATGCTTCGTATGGATACTTACAACTCAAGTTGGAGGAATCATCCAAATTTTTCATGGAAGCCAAGAGCACCTCAGTACCAACAGCCGGCTCAACCATCTCAACCATCCCAACAAGCTTCAAGTCTTGAACAAGCAATAGTGAATCTCAGCAAGGTTATGAGAGATTTTGTTGGAGACCAAAAATCCATCAACTCTCAACTCAGTCAAAGAATTGACAGTGTAGAGAATACTTTGAATAAAAGGATGGATGAGATGCAAAATGACTTATCTCAGAAGATAGATAATCTCCAATACTCAATCTCAAGGGTCGCTAATTTGAACACAGTGCAAGAGAAGGGTAGATTTCCTTCTCAACCTCACCAAAACCCCAAGGGTATCCACGAAGTGGAAACTCATGAGGGAGAATCTTCACAGGTGAGAGATGTTAAAGCCTTGATCACTCTAAGGAGTGGTAAAAAGGTTGAGTCACCAACACCTAAGCTATATGTTGAAGAGAAGGAAGAAGATGAGAGAAAGAAGAGTGAGGAAATGAAAGAAAAGAAGAAAGATATCAGTGAAGGAAAGGAGGACCGTGATTCAACAGTGAATGCAAATCCGGAGAAAGAACTTATTAAGGAAGAATTGATGAAGAAACGCACATCTCCACCTTTTCCTCAAGCTTTGCATGGGAAAAAGGGGATAAAAAATGCATCAGAAATCCTTGAAGTATTGAGGCAAGTGAAAGTCAACATTCCACTATTGGACATGATTAAGCAAGTTCCATCATATGCAAAGTTCCTAAAGGACCTGTGCACTATCAAAAGAGGGTTGAATGTGAATAATAAAGCCTTCTTAACTGAGCAAGTGAGTGCCATCATACAATGCAAATCTCCTTTGAAGTACAAAGATCCAGGATGTCCTACCATTTCAGTCATGATTGGAGGAAAGGTAGTGGAAAAAGCTTTGTTAGATTTGGGAGCAAGTGTGAATTTGCTACCATACTCTGTTTATAAGCAATTAGGACCTGGTGAATTAAAGCCAACATCAATCACTCTATCTTTAGCTGATAGGTTAGTGAAAATTCCAAGGGGGATAATTGAGGATGTTTTAGTTCAAGTTGATAATTTCTACTATCCAGTAGATTTTGTTGTTCTTGATACTGATCCTTTAGTTAAGGAAGCTAATTATGTTCCTATCATCCTTGGAAGGCCATTTCTTGCTACTTCAAATGCAATCATAAATTGTAGGAATGGACTTATGCAACTCACTTTTGGCAACATGACACTTGAGCTTAATATCTTTCATATGTCTAAGAAGCTAATTACTCCGGAAGAAGAAGAAGGACCAGAAGAGGTATGCATTATTGACACTCTAGAGGAGGAGCATTGTGATCAGAATATGCAAGACGAGTTGAATGAAAGTCTTAAGGATCTTGAAGAAGGGTTGTCTGAACCCGCTGATGTCCTTGTTACTCTACAAGGTTGGAGGAGAAAAGAAGAGATCCTACCTTTATTCAATAAAGATGAGGGACAAGATGATGTAACAGAAGAATTCCCGAAGCTCAATTTGAAACCTCTGCCCATGGAGTTAAAATATACGTACCTGGAAGAAAATAACCAATGTCCTGTTGTTATATCTTCATCTCTTACCAGTCGTCAGGAGATTTCTCTATTTGAAGTTCTTAAGAGGTGCAAGAAAGCAATAGGATGGCAAATATCTGACTTGAAAGGAATCAGTCCTTTGGTTTGTACACATCACATATATATGGAGGAAGAAACTAAACCAATTCGTCAATCTCAAAGAAGATTGAATCCTCATTTACAGGAAGTGGTGCGAACTGAGGTACTAAAGCTACTCCAAGCGGGTATTATTTATCCCATATCTGACAGCCCTTGGGTGAGTCCTACTCAAGTGGTACCAAAGAAGTTAGGGATTATTGTGGTTCAGAATGAGAAAGGAGAAGAAATTGCTACATGCATCACTTCAAGTTGGAGGGTGTGTATTGACTATAGGAAATTGAATGTTGTTACAAGGAAAGATCATTTTCCACTCCCGTTTATTGATCAGGTGTTGGAAAGAGTCTCTGGCCATTCTTTCTATTGTTTCTTGGACGGGTACTCAGGGTATTTCCAAATTGAAATTGATGTTGAAGATCAGGAGAAGACCACTTTCACATGTCCGTTTGGAACATACGCCTACAGAAGAATGCCTTTTGGTTTATGCAATGCACCTGCAACATTCCAAAGATCTATGCTTAGTATCTTCAGTGATATGGTGGAGCGAATTATGGAGGTTTTCATGGATGATATCACCATATATGGAGGTACATTTGAAGAATGCTTAGTAAATTTGGAAGCGGTTCTTAAAAGATGCATTGAAAAAGACTTGGTGCTCAACTGGGAAAAATGCCATTTTATGGTACATCAAGGAATTGTCCTTGGTCATATCATCTCCGAGAAAGGCATTGAAGTTGATAAAGCAAAGGTGGAACTTATTGCCAAATTGCCATCCCCAACCACTGTAAAAGGAGTAAGGCAATTTCTTGGCCATGCAGGGTTCTACAGGAGATTTATACAAGACTTCTCTAAGCTTTCAAGGCCTCTTTGTGAACTTTTAGCTAAGGATGCTAAGTTTGTTTGGGATGAGAGATGTCAAAAGAGTTTTGATCAATTGAAGCAATTTTTGACAACCGCTCCAATAGTAAGGGCTCTTAACTGGAAATTACCCTTTGAAGTAATGATTCATGCCCAGTTGAGTATTTTAATCAAAAATATTTATAAATCCTATTACCTTATACTGGCATAGCAAAGCTACTATAGTATAGCAGCTCTAGGGTCGAACTCAGGGATGGGTTTTCACTCTACCATTGATAGACTAAAGATTAGAAATTGAGTTTGATGATTTCCTTTGTCTTAACTTAAAGTTTAAAAGAAAATAAGATTTGTTTTGAAAGTGGTGCTTGGAACTAAACTAATATAGAACTAGGTAGAAATGAAAGAAAGAAAGTCTCCCGGAGCTAAGGGTTGCTAGGATCAAGTTCAGAATGCAAAGTGGAAATTTCGGATTTTTCTTCTCACATTGGGGACAACAACATAAAGGATGGTTGTTTCCCGAACCGGCATAGGTTTAACAATGAAGATTTAATCTATAAAAAGTCAATAGAAATGGTAGTCAAGTTCCTTTAATGGCTGTAGACACTGTGGGTCTTCACCTTGAGTCACTTTCCAATGGCTCGTACATGATAACTAATGGACTGATATGGATCTAGCAATAAGCATCCACAGAGACCTAAAGCTTACCATGTATTGGCCATTCAAAGTGATTCTAAGGGATTTAAAGCAAAAATTTAGATTTAAAAGCCATTTATGAACTCCAACTACCTGTATTTAATGCACGAGAGTTTTCCACCTTTGCATCTGGACTTTTCACCTAGCTTTCTTCACTCCAAGAAACCAAAAGTTTAGCCTCTCATCATCTGGGAAAACATCCTCAGAGGTTGTTTGGCTTCCAAGAAAAAGAAAATAGTAGAGAGAAAAAGAAAGCAAAAAAGATCTCTGTATTTCACTAAGTGTAAAATTTACATAAGTTGGTCTCCTGGAGAAAGCTCCCCGAGAGTCCCTTTTTCAGTGTTTACAAGAGAGTTTATATAGGAAGGTAATTTACCCTTCCTTGGATACTTCCTAGCTAAGGAATTACATGAGTGGCTGATTACTACCAAAAAGTGCTATTTTGTAGACCTAATTATAATGGTTTTAAGCACCTTTGGGTAGTAATCATATTCATTTAACCCAATTAATTCATTAAGGTCCTTAGTAATTGGTTTTAACCATTTTGTGGCAAGTTTACATGTTTATATCAGCTTATGAATCAATTCAAGCATGCCAAATGATGGAGGAGCTACTTAGACAAGCCAACCAAAGAAGAAAAGCAAAGAGAAGAAAAGAGAAGCAAAGAGAAGCAAAGAAAAGCAAAAGAGAAGCAAAGAGAAGCAAGGAGGAAATCAGAGGACAGCAGCTGCAGTCTTCTTTGGCACTTTTGGAGCACTTTCCGAAGTCCATTTTTTACATGCTATATACCGTTTCAAAGCTCAAGAAGTCAAGAATCCAACGCTTCAAACCGTGCACGATTTGGAGCTGAAACGAGGAAGTTATGACCTTCGGAAGAAAACTGCTTCAGGTGTGCGAAAATTTCGCACACCTTCTGAATGGTGTGCGAATTTCGCACACCTGTGCGAAATCTCCTCTGAATGGTGTGCGAATTTCGCACACCTGTGCGAATTTCGCACCCCTGTGCGAAACCTCCCCTGTTTTGCCGACTCCACACGAGATCTTTTCTTTTTAGATATTTTTGTATAAATTTCCATTCTTCTCCTTGTAATCCACCAATCATAAGATTTCTTAGCTAGGAAGGATGGAAAAGCTTCTCTATATAAACTCCTTTGCATCCGTTGAAACATGATGGAGAAATTTATGTAATATACCCATATATATTGAAATATACCACAGAGCCTTGCTCTGTTTTCTCCTTCTCTTATCTTTCTTATTTTCTTAGTAGCCAAACATCCTTGGTGGATGAAATCCCCAAGGATGAGAGGCTAACCTTTTAAGTTTTCTCAAAGTATGGATGTTATGTGATGGCTTGGATGCATTCCCATGGAAATTTCTCGCACCCGGAAGGTAAGGTAGTCGTTTTTCATTAATGGTTCATTAATGCAAAGTTTAGTTTTTATTTCCATTAGACAACTTCCAATGGCCAATACTTGATAAGCTTTTGGATTTCTATCCATTAGTTATCTCCTACGAGCTATCGGAAGGTGAGGTTTTCAATTCCAAGTTTTGCATTAATCCATTAGAACCAATTTCAATGGCCATTGAAAGGTGAGTTTATCACTTGGAATGACTTTGAGTTGCCAATATTTGGTAAGCTTTTGGCTTTAGACCATTAGTTATCTCTTACGAGCCATTCAAAGGAAGTCTAAAGTGAATAACCATTGATGAAATTCACTACCATCTGTTTTGCCATTTTAAAGGATTAAAACTTGATTTGCTAAATCATACCGGTTCGGGAAGCAAGCATCACCATAGTTGCAACCCCAACGCGAGGAGCCTATCCTGAGATTTCCAATTTGCATAAGAGCCGGAGCATAGCTATCCTATCTTTGAGAAACTTGTTTTTACACCCTTTCATTTTAGTCTTTAATGTTAGCTTAAATTAGTTTAAATCTTTCTAAACCATTTACATTTTCTTTTAAAGCTAACATCCATAAGAAAATCACCTATTTTCCTAATTTGAATATCACTTGTGTTTGCGAAAACCCTTCCCAGTGAACGATCCTAGAACCACTATGCTATAGTAGCTTGGCTACTTTAGTAATAGTATCTAAGGTATAAATTTTGTTGATACGCCTTTAAAGCTAAGCTACCTTGAGTCGCATCAAATGGCGCCGCTGCCGGGGATGAATCAAATGGCGCTGTTGCTCGAGTCGCATCAAATGGCGCTGTTGCTCGAGTCGCATCAAATGGCGCCGTTGCCGGGGAAGGTGCCACAAGCACAATGAAGCAACCATTAAGGGTAACTTGTGATCTTCATCACAAGTTTGGTGAGTTTTCTTATAATTTTTTTTAGTTTAGTTTTTATTTAGTTAAATTTTTTATTCTCTTTTCTTTTATTTTTGTTTTAATTTCAATTTGTGCATTCCTTGTTGGATTCGAGACCAAGAGGGAACCCTGGTACAAGTTGAAGAAAAGAGCCTTAGTTGAATATCATTTTTTTTAGAAATGGAAATTCCACATGAAGATCAAAGCTCTCATTATGATCATGAGAATGACAAATTCGCATACTTATCCATGAGGGATCGGATTGAATTGGGGAAAAGGCAAGTTCAACAAAGCCATGGGGTAGTGATCAAAGTTCTCAACATCAACCGAAGGACAAATTCGCATACCTATCCATGAGGGATCGGATTGAATTAGAGAAAAGGCAAAGTCAACAAAGCCAATGGGGTAGTAAGTATGCTTTGAATAGAGATGATTCATATGAGCATACGGTAGGGGAGTGCCCTACCATTCCAACTATGAGAGAAATGCGCGGTTACCAAAGCTCCTACACCTCAAGTTGGAATAACCATCCCAACCTTACAACCCAACCTCAACCTCAACCATCAATGAGTACATCTTCATTGGAGCAAGCCATTTTGAATATAAGCAAGTCATGGAGGACTTTGTAGGTGAGCAACAAAGATCAACTCTCATCTTAATGAAAAGATTGATAAATTGGAGAGTTCAATAAATGTAAGAATGGAGGAGGTTTATAATGATCTATCACTAAGGATAGAAAAAGTTCAAGACTCCATTGAGAAGCTCACCAATCTCGACATAGCAAGGGAGAAAAGGATGCTTTCTCCTCACCCAACCTAACCTTCAAGAACAATACAAAAAGATTAAGGAAAGTGTTGAAGATCGACATTTTGGTGGGGATTGCTATGACAACTCTATGGACCAACTTTCCATTGAAAATCATAAGGTTCAAGATGATAAAGGGTTACTTGAATCCTTTAAAGCATCCACTTCTCTAGGGAAGAGAAGAGAACGAATTCCCTTGGACCAAATGGAAGGATGCCAATTTTGTTTGGGATCCAGGGGGATTTCAGCATGAAGTGGGTGTGTGAGTGAGGATGAGCTAAATAGTTCATCTCCTTTTTGGGGTACATGCTATCAGCTTCATTTAATTCTATGCTTCTTTAAATTTATGCATGTTTTAGTTTGAATTCTTAGCTTTAATTTAGTTTTAATATGTTTTTGAGATGGTTTTGAAGTGTTCATGCAGGTACGATGCTTGCAAAATCGAATGGTGGTGAAACAGGGGAAAACAGGGGGAGAAAAAGACAAGATTCAGCAAATTTCGCACACCCCTTTTGAGGTGTGCGAAATTCGCACACCCCCCCTCCCCTGTGCGAAAAACTTCCCGAAGTTCATTTCATGCGTACTATATCTCGTTTCAAAGCTTGGGAAGTCAGGAGTCCATAGCTTCAAACGGTGCTCGATTTGGAGTTGAAGCGAAGAAGTTATGGCCGTTTGAAGATGACTGTGCAAAGCTTAAATGGAAGTGTTGCAGCCGCACCCATTTTTGCTACTGTTGGACACGTTTTTGGAGCACTTTCTGGAGCTCAAATTATGCATACCATATATCATTTTGAAGCTTAGGAAGTCAGGAGTCCAGTGGTTCAAACGGTGTCCGATTTGGATTTGAAACAAAGAAGTTATGGCCATTTGAAGGAGCCACACTTTTGCATTTGCGCGGGTGAATAGTGCCCTGTGCGAAAATTTCGCACTCGCACACCTACCCCCCCGTGCGAAAATCTTAGACTCTCCACCCCTACCTTCTATAAATCTGAGCCTCTGAGCCTCGTTTCATCACTTCATTATGCCTAAGACCCGAGGAGGCTATGCCACAGCTCCCCAGAGCAGTCAAAGAGCCCCGCGCACCCTGGGATCACACACATGAAGCCTCTCACTCCATTTCTAACCTCCTTAAACCATCAAAGCCCATAGCTCCAACTGAGAGCTCCAGTTGAGGAGACTATGCCATCCAAGGAGAATACCATAATAGAGGCCAAAGTCCTGATCCAACCCACTCAGAAGGCCACCACAGATGCATCAGCTCCACAGGACCCTTCCATTATTTGATCATCTCTTTACTTTTTGTTTTTACATATTATATTAGTATAAATAATTTCATGTTTTGATGCTTTATATTGGATGTATTACTGATGATACATCATATATAGACATCATTTCATTTTTGTTTAAACTTGGCATTTTTCTATTTCCTCTACTCACTAACTCTTATGTTTTCTTTGAAACATGTGGTTTCTCCTACATGACTCATACTTCATATTACTCAAGAGGTACCACTTCCTCCCTATTTTTTAATCGCTTTGTCACATTGAGGACAATGTTTAGCTTGGTTGGGGGGAGAGTTGAGGAAGGAAGTATTGTTATTAAATGCTAAGTTATTTTGGTAATTTAGTTGCTTTTTGCTTAATTTTTAAAATTTTTTAAGTTTTATTCTACTCTCCATGGTTATTAAGGAAAATTTCTCAAAAGAAAATGGGAGAAATTAAATTCTTATCTTATTGCCATAGTCTTAGAGTTTGTATTATGCTTACTAAAGTTGATGAATTGTTGAAACTTCTATTGAATTCAAGCTTAGTTCTTCCACTTTAAGCTATCCACACACCGTGCACACTAGGTTCCGTTTATAAGATGAAAAACTATTTTCCCTCTTGACTTAGGAAAATTTTAGACTTGGTACCTTTGACCTCATTTTAATAGTGTTGAGACACCTTGAAAAAGTCCAATGAGCCTTTGGAAAAAGAAAGAAAAAGAAAAATGTTTACTTGCCTTGAAACCCGAGCAAGGTCTGAGGGGTATATGGTGAAAATCTTTGAAACTTGGTGCCCTAAGCCTTAATTGGTTGGGAGTCACCGACCTCAATGCTCGTTACATGGGTGAATAGGTGGAGTTTAACATATTGTAGGTGCTTGGGTATTTAAAAATTTATTCTCAAAAGTCCGGGGTGAAATCCGAGGAGTTAGTGGTTGAAAAATCCTTAAAGCTTGATGCCCTAAACCTTGATTGGTTGGGAGTCATCGATGGACCCCCGTTACATGGACAATTTAGAAAAGAATGCCTTTAAGCTTTGCACTCCTACAAGAAAAAAATTGTGAAAGAAAAGAGGTGCGTTCTTAGCCTATTGGAGGTTGATTAGTTTGCTAAGCTTGAAAAAGAACTAGGTTGAGGGGAGAGATTAGTTTGACATACTATATTCGGAAACTAATAAATAACACATAGATTTTTGTGGAAGATTAAGAGTTGGTCCTTTGGGAGTGGAAATTATTTTGATACTCAAATTTGCATAATGCCCGCTCTTTGCATGTTGTGATAGGTAAGTTATTTGATGACTCTTGTTGATGATTGAGTTTTATATCTTTGACTTGCCATGTGAGAGTTTGATCCAATCATGCCACTCATATCATTTTTTGGAGTGATTCGCATGATCCCTTTTATGTATATTATTATAGTTTACTTAGTTTTTATCTCCTTCATTGCTCAGGGACTAGCAATGAGTCGGTTGGGGGGTGTGATTACTACCAAAAAGTGCTATTTTGTAGACCTAATTATAATGGTTTTAAGCACCTTTGGGTAGTAATCATATTCATTTAACCCAATTAATTCATTAAGGTCCTTAGTAATTGGTTTTAACCATTTTGTGGCAAGTTTACATGTTTATATCAGCTTATGAATCAATTCAAGCATGCCAAATGATGGAGGAGCTACTTAGACAAGCCAACCAAAGAAGAAAAGCAAAGAGAAGCAAAGAGAAGCAAAGAAAAGCAAAAGAGAAGCAAAGAGAAGCAAGGAGGAAATCAGAGGACAGCAGCTGCAGTCTTCTTTGGCACTTTTGGAGCACTTCCCGAAGTCCATTTTTTACATGCTATATACCGTTTCAAAGCTCAAGAAGTCAAGAATCCAACGCTTCAAACCGTGCACGATTTGGATCTGAAACGAGGAAGTTATGACCTTCGGAAGAAAACTGCTTCAGGTGTGCGAAAATTTCGCACACCTTCTGAATGGTGTGCGAATTTCGCACACCTGTGCGAATTTCGCACACCTGTGCGAATTTCGCACCCCTGTGCGAAACCTCCCCTGTTTTGCCGACTCCACACGAGATCTTTTCTTTTTAGATATTTTTGTATAAATTTCCATTCTTCTCCTTGTAATCCACCAATCATAAGATTTCTTAGCTAGGAAGGATGGAAAAGCTTTTCTATATAAACTCCTTTGCATCCGTTGAAACATGATGGAGAAATTTATGTAATATACCCATATATATTGAAATATACCACAGAGCCTTGCTCTGTTTTCTCCTTCTCTTATCTTTCTTATTTTCTTAGTAGCCAAACATCCTTGGTGGATGAAATCCCCAAGGATGAGAGGCTAACCTTTTAAGTTTCTCAAAGTATGGATGTTATGTGATGGCTTGGATGCATTCCCATGGAAATTTCTCGCACCCGGAAGGTAAGGTAGTCGTTTTTCATTAATGGTTCATTAATGCAAAGTTTAGTTTTTATTTCCATTAGACAACTTCCAATGGCCAATACTTGATAAGCTTTTGGATTTCTATCCATTAGTTATCTCCTACGAGCTATCGGAAGGTGAGGTTTTCAATTCCAAGTTTTGCATTAATCCATTAGAACCAATTTCAATGGCCATTGAAAGGTGAGTTTATCACTTGGAATGACTTTGAGTTGCCAATATTTGGTAAGCTTTTGGCTTTAGACCATTAGTTATCTCTTA